>NW_008622296.1:26159-41896 GCF_000691845.1 Merops nubicus | reverse complement strand
GCAGCACAGCCTTCTGGTGTGTCAGCATTATATGGTCTTCAGCCCCAACCATTGTGTTGGTTTTCCTACATCCCAGCATTTTTATTTGCAATATCATTAAAAAACTCCTTCCAGTTTGCATACTAGCAGACTGGGGCCCTCTGGCATGCATTGCCTGAGTCCATCGTTTGTTTGTCTGGCCTTTGAATCTGGGCTTGGAGTAGGGCATTGCAGAAGACACGAGAACCCCTCAATCTTGTCTCCACAAAACCCCACTGTTATACACAGACTAAGGAGTTAACAGATCATGGAGCTTTCCTGTAACAGATTTAGAAAAGCAGAAACCAAGGTTATTTACTGTTTCCACACTGCACTCAGACCAGTTTTAAATTGCTAGGTTAAGTAGCCATTCCTAAAAGAAATTTTCTGTGCACCAATATATTCTTTGTGGTTGAAGCAAAAATTACTTACAGACAGTGCAATGTTTCTTGCAAAGGAAGCTTCAGCCAATGAAATGTTTTAAATTTCTGTTAAAAGATCTGTTAGCTTGGTTTTGGCTAGAGGTTAATTTGATCTATACTTTTTCATGCAGACAGAAGAAATGTCTCATTTGCTGAGAGACATTGTCATGGAGATATGACATAAAGTAGAACATATTCAAAAATTGCCTGCAGTTCTATTGTAGTTACTGCTAATAGCACCAAGATGTAGTGTAAGCACATCCTAAACCAAACTCTGATGTCAATTACATCAGTGTAAATGAGATTAGAAATTGGCCCAAGTCTGTAGGTTTAAACAGGACTGTCTTGAGCTTTATTTTCAAGACAGATAATATTTTTGAGGAAAACAATGCAATTAATTTTAGCAGTTTTATCTCAGCATAATTTGGCAACAGTTCTAATGTATTTCTAGAACTCGGCTTTATTTTACTGTTCAGTCTATTGCCTGAGCATCAGCACAATTCAGACTGTTAGATGAGACATTTCAGTGAACAAAATAAAGGTTCAAAGGCTGGGGAACAATAATGGGAGAAATGCAAACAACTGCTGTTAGGCATGGATTTCATATTTTGTGAATGAGATATTTTCTTCTGTTTCTATCTCATCTGGTATTTAACACTTAAGCTGCTTATTATTAGCTGTAGAAATCCAGAACACATTTCAAACAGATCAATGGTATCAGAAAACTTGCCATCATGCCAGAGTAAAACAATCCAACAAGATAAGAATGAATTTCTTTTCCCTGGCAGCTGTAATCTTTTTGCATATTCAAAGACCAATGTTTCTTCAACCTCTTGATTAATTGTCATACTTACAGAAAAGAAACAACATTTGTCCTATATGTGAAATATCTTAATACTAATCTGAATCTGTCTCAAGGAAAAATAGTTGGGACTGATACTATTTACGCCAACAAAAGTCTCAGGTAACTTTTAAGCACCAGCTCTACTTTCCTTTTCAGACTTATCAAGAGTGCTGGCCTTTAATACAGGCATTGTTGCTGCTATGAACTGAAATAACCCGAGATTCAGGCCAAAGATGCAGACTTAAATGTCCTTTCCAGACAAGATGAGAGTTTGCAAGTTCAATTTTAAAACACAAAAGCCAATCAAGATGACCTCACAGAGGATCAAGGATCTTAAAAAATGATCTGCAAGTGTTCCAGCTGAGCTCAGGTCAAATTAAAGCAAAGAACTAACCAAGGAACACAAGTATGCAGGATAACACGTGAAAGATCTAATTGCTAATGAGAAACACTTACTCCCTCACTCTCTGGATTGTGTACTGATCTTACATTCCCTTTTTCTTTTTTTTTCTTTTTTTTTTTTTTTAAAGTATTTTCTATGCTATAATTCTCAACAGCTGGAACTATTTTGTGTGTGTATGCATGCATGTGTGTATGTCTCGGACAAAAGAACATTGCCAACTTGAAACGGAAAAGGATGGGCACTGTTTTTGGAACTTGGCTCTGAAGGGATGTATAAGGATATGAGAAAGATTAAGTAAGTGGAGGAACCTGGAGGATCTTCTGGCTGCAAGGCTTCTGCAATGTGGGTGGGCTCAGTAAGGGTCTCAGCATGTCCTGTCCTACCAGTGATACCCTGACCCTGATTCAGAGATTTCACAGCACTGTGGAGCAAGAGGGTGGATACATTAACTGCAAAGCTTTCTTCAGCCAAAATAATTCTGGGCTGAGGCCTGGCTAGTGACTGGTAGTTATGCACAGTAATTTTGATTTCTTTTACATAAACATAATGAGGCGTTGTTTATCATGGTCCTGAAAGCTTTGGGGTTAAGATACTGGGGAAAACAAACAAAGAGACACTTTGCAAGCTCTCTGAGCAGTAAATGATTACCCTTGGCATGCTCTGACAGGCTATTTCATTTTAGCTTTGCTGAATCAGCTTAATGGGGAAAACTCAAAACTCATTGCCAAACTCTCATGGCAATTTCTCTTTACCACAATGGTCATAAACAGATGTTGTTATCCTCTATACAGAGAAGCAAATATTCCTCATGGCAGGTTTGTGTAGGATGAGTGGATTCCTTCGAAATTTGGGAAAGGCTGAGAGCTATGTTCCACTGACCAGTAGCAGTGAGCATTTGGTTTTGTCAAGTGGAATACACGAATTCTGTCAGAAACTTACGTGTGACGTTGGCCAATGTGACACTAAACCGCACAAGTACATACACTGCATCAAATCCAACTCTCTGTGTCTGGATGAAGGGGATGGTTTTTTAATTTTTATCCCATAAAATTCTCTAAGTGGAGGAATATATATAAATTAACCATTTTTCTTCCAGAAGGCTGCTGCAGGAGAATGATATACACAAGCTGTTAGTATAAATTATACACTGACCTCCATGGAAGGAGTTGGATCAAGAAGTTCAAGGCTTGCACCAAGGAAGCAGATTTAGCCCTGCAAGGGGGTATAATCAGTCTCATTCCCAACCTCCAAGGAAGGCAGAGGTTGCATTCAAAGCCTTTCATTGGCCTTTTTCTGGTGGAAATAGTACCAGCTCAAGTGAATGTTCCTTGGGACAGGTTCAGCTTTTATCATGGTGATTTATATGGGAGACAAACATGCATTTTTCAAATATAATATTTTGAACTGCATACAGGTATGCTGTATTCTGGTCAGCAGAGTGTGTAATTATGCCATTTTACACATGATAACTCTTATAATACAATAAAATATGGTGCTTGTGTTTTACGACATGGTATCATATTGCTCAATGGATCACTATAAAGCTGAAAAGGTACAGCAGCCACTTGGAAACTTATGTAAAAAAAAAAGTTTTAGGGAACATTCTTCTTATTATTGGGGTAAATTCTCCAAGAAACAAATATATTGAAACTTTTGACTGGAAGAACCTCAAAAAAAAAAAAAATAGTTTCAGAACTATTCCTCTCTGCTGAGCTTTGGAAAAAGATCACCACCAAAAGTGTCTGGGCCACCTGTGTCCTTCCTGCCCCTCAGCTGCAACTCTGATAGTCATGAAATTGGAGTGTAGCTTACTCCAGCTGCACATTGCCTGCTCTTACTGCAGCAGGCTGCTGCTTCAACAAAATCCCAGCATCACTGCACCCCTGACCTGCCCTGTCCTTGTCCAGAGATCATGCAGCAAAGTCTTACCCTTTGAAAGGAGTGTGGGTCAGAGACACACCCGAGGCACAGTCCGTAGTGAGCAAACCTGAGTCTTAAAGTATTATCTGCAACAAACATGGTTTGAATTCCAGGACCCCCACAACTCAGGGCATCTTTCCATTTGGTTCTTTGCAATCCAGGGTTTAGAGCAAGACACAGCACACAGATGACCTGGTAGTGAAAGCCAAATTCCAGTTTCCAGCTGCTGGGGTGGCTGAATGACACCAAACCATGGCTGATTTTGCTGCACCCTGTAAGGTTACTGGTTTGTTTCCTCTAGCTGTTAGCATGAGATCTCTGCTTAGAAGGCTTGAACACACCCTGACCATGGGCCACCATGGCTAGGTTGTGAAGAAAGGCTATGTCAAGGCATGAGCTGGATCCTCCAAAATCTCTGCCACATTCTCTTGCTCTCGATGTCCTTCCCAACCAGTAACTCCCTGCATCTCCAATCAGATCTCCTTTGCTGTTCATTTTGACAGCTTTGTACCAATCGCCCCCACATCCAGAAGAGCTGTTTCGTGCAGAGAATTTGTAATGTGGATCATGGTTTTTGATTAATAGATCCGTACATTCTTTATGCCTGAATGCATGCCATAATTTATGAGTAACAACAAGGATGTGTTCTCCAAAGAAAGTAATACTTGACTAAATTGTTCTCTTGACGTAAGCCTGTAATTTAAAAATTATATATATTTAGAGTGCAAGTCAAAACAGGAAGTGCATTCCCAAAGTGGATAAAGATATTTCTGAACCTAAATATCTAGTGATACAAAATTGCCTTGAAATGTCTCTCCATTCCCCGCCTACCAAAACCACCCTTTACCAAACAAGCCTGCTATTTCTGGGAGTGCTTTGCTGTACAGGCAGTTTAGCTACCACCACCTCTTTCAATGGTGAGACTGAGGACTTTCATAGTCACAGGCTGCCCAAAGAATATTATGCCACTGGAAAGTAAAAGTATATCCATCAAAAGCAAAGCAAATTTGTTATTGAGAAGCTATTTATAGAAGTTCAAATAAGAAAAAATGTATCAGGACAGATGACTAGAATTGAGTAATGGAGAGCTAAATACCCGGTGGGAGGTTCATCTCTAAATGCAGACCTTTTCATCTTAGCTAAAACTAACTGCTGTTGCCTCCATTCATCTACCATGAGGAACTCACCAGTGCCGGGAATAGGGACTGGGCTGTGGCACATCTCATCCTCAAGTAGATGTCTAAAACAGAAGAGCCAGAAATGTGCCCAGAAGGTTCCTGGTTGTCTCTATTAGCTATAAGCCATCTGGCATAGCTGTTTTGGCTGCAGGCAGCCATGTGGCAAGTACCAGAGGTTAGGTGCTGTGATGCTACCACAGGGGTGAATCTGAACATCAGGTGAGAAACATTAGCAACAAAATAAAACACATCATAAATGGGGGAGAGATTAAAGGATGACAGGTATCAGTTGATAGGAAGCAGCTGGTATACTGACTTCTAACTTCCATTCAGGGAGCAGTAATCTGCCTGCACTCAACCCCTTAGGCAGGCAGGAGTGGTGTCTGCACAGAGACCGTCGCAGAGCTGCAGGAATCACTCCTCTCCTTCATTACAGACTTGCCTTCCTTCAGTGTATGCCACCAAACAAAGCAGTCTGTCGTTAAAAGTATTTGGGAATTCACACACAGACACACAAATACACACACATATATATTACATTTTTTATTTATAACTCAAGATTTTGCATAAGAACTGGTTGTACAGATGTTAAAGCAAGACCTCATGAAACATGTTCCAACAAAGACAAATAACTCTGGCACGACAGCAACTAGATATGGAAACAGCAGTTTTGTTAAATCCCTAAATCCCGGTGTAATTTCTGAATTCTGTAATTTCACAATATTCAGATATGTAATAGCTGAAGTAGTGACTCAGAAGAGACAGATATGTTGCTTAGGTGCTATTTTCATTATTTTATGGGGCATGAATTAGCATGGAACTGTAACTGGTAATTAATTCCATGGCAAATTCATATTATTATTGTACTATTCTTTGCAACTGCAAACCAGTAGATTTTTTTTTTCTGCTGTATTTTTACTAGAACCATTTACTCCAGCCATGGTTGCATGACTACAGGTTGTTCTTTAGGTAGGTAGCCTCGAGGGATCACCTCCTTGAAGGCCTGAGCTCAATCTGGGCTCCCTTTATTTCCTGGCAGATCTGGACACATTTCTCCTAACAGAGACAAAGTAAGGGGGGTGACCTGATCCATGACCTGCTTTGGTAACTATTTCCCATAACTTCAGAGGCATTATGTTTTGCTCTAGGCTAAAGAGATAGAATGACAAGAAAAAAAACCCAAAGAATTCCTATAGCAATACTGCCTCTGCTGCTAAGTAGAGGTGAGATATCCAAAGGTGATCACAAGGTGGGCAGTGCGATGCCTGCACTGACTTACAGTTGTACAGCAGGATGCTCTTCAAGTAATTTAATTTTTTGTGCAGCCCTGCATCTACAAGACGCCCCCTGATGCCCGTTTTTAGAGCATCTTTTGTATATCATTGTCTGGCTGTCAGAGTGGACACTTGTTCATTTGCTCTCCAAAGCAGCTGCGCAAGAAGTACTAAACATCCTCATCTGTTCACAGCTGTATGGAAGACCTCAAGGATGCCTGATCCAACATCTGCTATGCAGACTGGTTGTGCTCTGGTGAAACAGGTTTAGCCAGGTGCACAGTTTACCACAGTGGCCATGGACATGAAGGCATAAAGGTGCTTTACACCAGTCTGATACAATCTCCTCCTTTCTGGAGACAGCATCGTTAGTTTAATAAATGTTTAACTGAGACTGTGCTGGTACTGTTGCATTGCTATGCTGGCATAAGGAAAATAGCACTAGTCCTCTCAGTAGCCACCTTCTCCATGAAACACATGCCTCAGTGCTCACTATCTCCTCTTGATGTATGCTGTTGTCAGAATAATACCTTGTATCTGAAGATTCCTGCCTTCCTAACTGATGTGACTCGTCCAATTGTACATAATTTTCTTTTCTTCATATAAGTCAACAGTATTTTGCTAACTGAAGTTACAGCATGTCTTCAGCATGTATTAGAAAGTAATCAGAGGAACAATAGAAAGACTCCAGGCACTTTATTCAGTTGGTTTCACAAAAAAACCAACACCAACACCAACAACAAAAAAACAACAACAAAAAAAAAACCACAAAAAAAAAACAACAAAAACAAACAAAACAAACAAACAAACAAAAACAAACAAAAACAAAAACCTTACACCTTTGTCTGATGTTTTTACAGTCCATTGCACAATAACCTGTTATTATGCGATTTTTTTTTACCACACTCACCTAAGGCCATGCAAGCTCTTATAATTGAAGTGAATATAGTGAAACACAATTTTCCACCAACTACACCATTATGAGTGATACTGATCTACAGCATTCTGTTTCTAGTTCATTTGTAGGGGACAATAATAAAATAGTCCTACTAACTTGATTATGTTAGGATACAGAAACACCAAAATCAAGGTCAAGAGTATGTGAGGGTTTTAATTTCCCTGGTATTAGCCCAAAGTAAAACTCCTCAGGATACAGTCTCCTGGGCTCCTGCAAGTCATTATGTATTTAATTTTCTCCCTGTAAAGTGCTTTTCTTGAATGCAAAGTCTGCGTATTCTAGAGGTAAATGCATTAAGATTAAAGGTTCAAAGAGTCTTTTTCTAAAGACATCTTACAATGTCTTGTAAGCTTCCTTATGAAATTCCAGGGCAAACCCCAACCATACTGTCTTCAAAAGAATTCCCAGTGCGTTTTCTTTATTTGCACAAAGGAAGCGAAGAAAATTAAAGAGGAGAGGGAGGGGGAAACCACGGTCAATGTTACAGCCCTGCAGATAGCTGCAGTCAGACACCCTGGACCCTTGGAGTGAGAAAAAGATCTACAAGGCAGGGCACTGCATGGGAATTTGCTTGTACCTACTTGTCTTGGCTTCCATGGCCTTCAGAGCACCTCATCTCTCAGATACTACTGTACTGCCAGCTCCCCCCAATGTGGCAAAGCCTTAGCCCACTTTCCAGCAGCTTGCTCCTTACCTCACAGCCTGTTTTCCACTAGGGGAGGAGCCCCCATTTAGAAACAGCCCTAAGCTACCCTCTTGCAAATCACTCCTTTACCAACACAACTCCCCAAAAATTACACTAGTGTGCTGAGATTACTGGCTAATGCGCTGCCCAAACCTGTCTCACTGGTTTCTCTTTCTGCCTCCCAATCTCCTTGTTTTATCTATCCATTATCCCATGTTTTATAGCATGGGGTTTTTGGGGTAGGAACTACCTTCACAGTGCTTGCACACCTCCTAAACCCCTGGGATGTTGTGCTCCAAAGTGCTAGTGCTCTAGAGGTCCTAATAAATAATAATTCAAAGAGAAAGTCATAGGAAAGATAAACACGAGGTAGATAAAACACACTGTAGCAACTAGCTTAACATGCAGTTTGACCTTATTTTGCCTCTCATCCAAGATCCTGCCACAGAATTTTTGCAAGATGCAGTCACCTCTGCCTGCAAAAGACCACACCACCTGCCCTACTCAGGCGGGCTTGATGGCTATGCAGAGCCTA
Source organism: Merops nubicus (assembly GCF_000691845.1). NCBI lineage: Eukaryota > Metazoa > Chordata > Aves > Coraciiformes > Meropidae > Merops > Merops nubicus. The sequence continues at coordinate 33,659 of NW_008622296.1, read as the reverse complement.
GTAAAGGGGTACAAAAAATCCCTCCTACACTTATGGTCTCTGCTAGGCAGTTCTCATGCTCCCAGGGTCTCACTCCAGTTTCAGGAAGGCTGCATTTCCCCCTCCAGCACTGCTGGGTTCCAGAGTTTCTGATGAGGGCTGGTGTCTTTGCCTGCAACAGATATGTTCCTCCCCTGAGCTCAGCCCAAACAATCATCATGGGCTCAGATGTGTGCCAGTCTTTATGGTGCTCTTGTTTGCACTGCAACTGGGCACTTGTGAATATGGCAGTTGCTTATCTGCATTCCGCTTTTAGTTCAATAAAATAAATCTTGCAAATTTGCAGTCTCCTTCTGGGAATGACAAAATATACAGTTGGCAGGAAGATCTCAGAAAATCATAGGCAAGGTTTATTTGAAGTCACAGAAAAAAACCTCCAGAACAAAACCTGTTAAGCTTAGAATCCTGGGATCTTAGGATGGTTTGGGTTGGAAGGGACACTAAAGATCATCTGGTTCCAGCTCCTTCCTTGCCGTGGGCAAGGATACCTTCCACTAGACCGGGCTCCTCAAAACCCCATTCAACCTGGCATTGAACACTTCCAAGGAGGGGGCATCCACAGCTTCCCTGGGCAACCTGTTCCAGTGTCTCGCCACTCTCACGGTGAAGAACTTCTTCCTAATTTCTAATCTAAACCTACCCTCTTTCAGTTTGAACCCATTACCCCTTGTTCTCTATTACTACAAGTCTTTCTACATAGTGTCTCCCCGTCTTTCTTGTAAGTCCCCTTCAGGTACTGTAAGGCCACTATAAGGCCTCCCCAGAGCCTTCCATTCTCCAGGCTGAACAATGCACAACTCTCTCAGCCTGTCCTTGTACAAAACCCCACTGATCATCTTCATGGCTTCCCCTCTGCACCCACTCCAACAGGTCCATGTCCTTCTTGTGTTGGGGGCTCCAGAGCTGGATGCAACACTTTAGGTGGGATCTCATGAGAGCAGAGTGAAGGGGCAGAATCACCTCCTCAGCCTGCTGGCCATGCTTCTTTTGATGCAGCCTAGGATACAACTGTTATTTTGTGCTGCAAGTGCACATTGCTGGGTCATGTTAAGCTTCTCATCAATCAACACTCTCAAGTCCTTCTCCACAGGGCTGCTGTCGATCCCTTCATGTCCCAGCCTATATTGATACCAGGGATTGCCCCGACCCATGTGCAGGACCTTGCAGTTGGCAATGTTGAACTTCATGAGATTTGCACGGGCCCACCTGTCAAGGTCCCTCTGGATGGCATCCCTTCCTTCCAGTGCATCAACCACACCGCTCAGCTTGGCATCGCTGGCAAACTTGCTGAAGCTGCACTCGATCCCACTGCCCATATTACCAAAAAAGATGTTAAATAACACTGGTTCCAGTACAGACCCCTGAAGAATGCCACTTGTCACTAGTTTCCACTTGAACATCAAGCCGTTGACCTCACTTTGAGTGTGACTGTCTAGCCAATTGCTTATCCACCAAGTGGTCCATCTGTCAAATCCGTATCTCTCCAATTCAGAAACCAGGATATCATGCAGGACAGTGCCAAATCCTTTGCACAAGTCCTGGTAGGTGATATCAGTTGCTCTTCCCTTAAGCTTGCCAGTGGTTTACATGGCCATGGCAGACCTGGCTGTGCTCAAATCTTGCTGCTCCATAGTGCAGCCATGGCAAACCATGAACGTTACATCATCAGCCTCTGCCCAGCACCAGAGCGGCCTAAAACATCCACTATCCAGGCTCAAAAATGTTTGTGATTTGGTGAGCTAAAAGGGAGGTGAGACATGTTAGGTAGAAAGGGCAGTAACCAGGTGCTCTGTAGAGAAGTTTGTAACACAACAGTGTCACACTCCACCTTCCTAGTGCTCCCAGCAAGGCAAGGACAAGGGGCTTACGTTACCTAAACTGAGTGTAACTGGCTGATTTTTGACTTTTGCATGGCTATTTAAATGAATTCTTCTACTGCGCAAACACTGATATGATACCTTAGAGAGAAAATTAAATGAGAGAGTTCCTTATCATAGAATTGTAGAAACATAGAACAGTTTGGGCTGGAAAGAACCTTCAAAGGTCGTCTAGTCCATCCCCCTTGCAATGAGACATCTGACCTAAAGATGGCTTTAATAAGCCATGACCTAAGCCTGGGCCTTACTGAGAGACTGAAGTGAACTGGACATTAGCATTAGTGGACTTTAGCAAGAATGAATACAGCAGAGATCTTCTTTAAAGGAATGCAAATGGGGACAAGCAGTGTAAAATCAGAGCAAGCATATTCAGAAGTCCCTAACGAAGACTGGGTCCTCCTCTGAAGACATATGATCCAACCACAATGAGTTAGCCCTGAGTGGCTCCACTCATTCTAAGCAGCACAGACAACTGTTTGCTGTAATGGTGGGTCATGGTGGACCCCACAGTTTTAAACAGACATGCTGCTAAGATATCTTCTCCCTGCTTTTTGCGTTACAAGAATGAATTGGCTTTTTGCTTCCTTCTCCTGCATCTGACAGCTGGTTGCTAAATTATCTTAGCCACTAACTCATTTGCCAGTACAATCGCACAGGGTGATGCTGGTGGTGTTTTATAAATGGGCTCAGACTGGACTTCCAGCAACCCATGGAGGTGATCCAAGTGTGCCTTCACCAAACAGGCGCAACTGCGTTTACTGGGCTACCAGCCTCCCCTTGCCACTGGAAAAACCCTAAGAGTTGAACATTTACGTGCTACAGACTGTGAGAAAATTACTCCAAAGCGACCTCTGTTTTACCTGCAGGTATACTGCCCTGTGCTGTGATCTTGTCAGATCTTGTTAACTCATCAGTGCTAGGGTAATCTTGTGTGATAAAAGCCAGGGAAGACCTCACTTCTGAGGGAGGCTGTGCCTGTAGAATCATGAAAATGGGAACAATGAGGCATCAGCATCCTTTTTTCCTCACTTTACAAAGAACATTACAGGAGTCATTAACAGAATATTACGAATGGCTTGTGAAAAGACCCAGATCTAAGAATCTGCAGGAAAGAAAATACATTGGCATAGGGCTGGACTGAGCTAATCCACTTTATGAAAGCTGCTGTGTAGCCAGTTTTTTCTCCTCCCTCTTTATTACCCTAACTTTAAAAGAAAATAGTGTCCACTGCACTATACAGTAGGCAGTTGTCTTCTGAAACAGATATTAGGACGTTGTGTTTAATATTGATATTGCTGTGTCTTCACCTGGATGGCACTCTGTCTCTGCAAGGGGTTTACAATACTGTGCAGCCACCTCTGGAGCTGTGAGACTTCCAGACTTCCTACAGTAAAAGCCAGGGAACAGAAATCAGGAAGGTGGTGTACTCAGCTGAATTTTCCTTCCAGAGTTAGAGGATGTGACTGGCAGCAGGAGTGAAAGAGGGGCGGAATGCAGGCACTCTCAAGTGTGAGGATATCTCTGTCACCTTCCAGTAATGCCATGCCCGGTCCCAAAGAGCACCGTGGGAGTCGAGATGGGAGTGCCTGTCCGGTTCAAAATCCATCTTAAAATGCATCGGCTGTCAGCTCAGCTACCACGGTTTGTAAGGACAAGAGAACGACTCTTGCTACCAAGCACCACCTCACAGGTGCCCCAGCATAGTGACACCACAACAAAAATTGCTCTGTACCTCCAGGTTTTTCAGGCTTTGGAAATACAACTAAACACCTTTAATTTTGGTTTTACTCCATTTTGAGTCCTAGTGATAATGGAGCAGAGGGACAGTGTAATGCTCTGCAGTGACCAAGGCTCTGTAAATGTGTCTCTGTACCCAAAAAGGAGGTTGCAGGTTTACCAGTGGAAGAAAGTCTCAGCCCTGAGACGTTATGCTACACTCTGTCAAGGTGAGCTGCCTGCACTAGTGCTAAGGAACATATTTAAAATAAGCTAGTATGTGGCCAGCAGACAACCACCTCCAAAGGAAAATTTAGTACCTTTGTGGAACTGCAGATATAGCCCTAGAGGTCATAGCTGGCTATAGTAAAGAAAGTATCCTCTCCCACACTTCTTGCAAGGCAAAATGTGGGGTGGGGGGAATCATCAGTATAGATCTATAAAGTAATATAGATCTATCTGTGTGTGATGGCCAATCATGGAAAGAAGACCTGTCAGGATCCAACAGTCCTTGTGACACAATGAGGAGGAAATCCAAGTCACCTCACTTAGTTCAGTTAATCTCCACTAACTGATGGAATAAAGTCAAAGCTCTGAGCACCAAGGTACTCCAGATTCCAGATGTTTTAAATATTCAGGGTGCTTTATAAGGTTGTTATCCTTTAACACTGAATTCAAACAGTTGTTTTCTACTAAAGCTTGAATGTTTGGAATTCACTAGGTTAGGGTTAATTACAGAGTAATAGGGAAATGTTTGTGAGACTGGAAAAGGCATGAAAGTGAATTTAAGCATGAAAATTCATATCCTGGGTCGGCTTTTGGAAAATCTCATTCAAAACCCCTCAATCCTCTGGACACTCATGGTCACCATCCAGCACCCCGTCTCTGCTTCCAACCTGTCGTCTGAGAACACTAAAGGATGAGCTCTAAAGGGTTGGAAACCTGAGCAGGAAATGTAGAATTAAAAAGCCTGAGGAATAGTCTGTAAATGGAGCACAGAGATCACTCCCAAAAGGAAAGACAGAAACACATCGTTGTTGTGTCCCCCAGGACAGAGCAGCACGGCTGAGTCAGTGGGTGGTGGCCAGAGAAAGACAGCATGGATCAGAACAGTGGGATGATGCTTTACAGATAGAGTGCCCGAAGATGGAGATGGATGGAAACAGCTTATTCATGCTTGCAGTGGATCCAGGCAAAATGGGAGAAACAGCACATATGACACTATTCTTGGAAACTGGGCAGAAGTTCTGCAGTTTAAGATACTGGAAATGTGAGTGTCTATATGATACTCATGTAAGATTTTCCTTAAGAAGTATTTCTAGTTGGTAGAGCTCAGAAAATGAAACAATTAATTTTATTCATGGCATGTTGAGTTAACTGTTATTAAAATCAGCGGTTGGTGCTATGCTGCAGGTTAGTTCCCAGTTTCTCTGGGTATAAACTAAGTGATGGATCAGCTGGTCAGATGCTGATATCAGCCTTGAAACCCTGCAGAAACACAACAGCAGGGTGGGATGTATTCCACAAGCTTTTCTGCAGTGCTCTCAAAGCTGATTGAAACATAGTGAGGTTGTAAATTAAAAATATTCAGTGCAGCTGTCTCTCCTGCAGCACTCAGTACTGTTTCTCCCATGTCTCTTGTGTCCTGTTGTGGTGGCTCCATGAGGTGCAGATGGCTGCAGGGCTACTCATCTCTCTGCTGTTCCGTCTCCTCCACTGCATGAGGCATAGATCCCCCAAGTAAAGCAAATCTTCACTTACACTCAGTTTGCACAAGTAGCTACAGTGATTTGTTGTTTAAGGCTGCAAACAGCCCAAACTTTTAATGACTGTGCAAGAAACCTTACTGAGAATAAAGCCTGAGATTCAGAGGGTTGGAGGTTTTTTTTAGGTTTAAGCTGAAATAAAAGTTTCCATAGTTATTTTGGATTTCTAAACTAGCCTGTCTGTTTGTAAACATCCAGGCAGTGGAGAAGCTGTCCTCCCTCCTCTATCCCATGAGGAACCCTACCATGGCTCTACCTCCCCATCTCTGAGCTGCCTGCTTTCTCTGGAAGCAGCCCTGGGAATAAGACAACAAAGGCTGTGTGGACAGCAGCTAAAAATGCCTGGAAAAACAGTCCTTGATGGGCAGATGAGCAGACACTGTCTCTTTTCCCTGCCTGTGACCGCTGGACTCCTGTGCACAGGGAGCCCTTGCATTCAGAAAGGAAAGACAAGCTACATGGCTCCATGCTAACTGTTCCCAATGTTTTGGCCCCATTTTCCATTATGAAGTGCTTGAAACTAAAGCACAGGGATTTTCCATTGCACTGAGCCCTGAAGCCTTAGGATTTGTGGGTGATCAGAGGTCCAGGTATCAGCTATTCAGCTCAGGCATCTCTAGACATAACTACAGATACATGCATTTTAAGTGTGGAGATTTCACCTTCAACCTTTATTGAAGTCATTCTAAATTGGGCCAGACACAAACACCACGGGCACTGGCTTTGGGCACAGTGCATACAGTTTCCTGATAAAATGATCCCTGTGAGGCTGGGCAGTGCTGCTGTCTCAGTGCCTTCACTGCAAACCATCTCTTGGTGGTCTTTGCAGCCTGGGCTCTGCTGTGCACATGTATTTCATGCCCATCTAAGAGAGCACTGTGACTTTACCTGATTATGTCTGGATAAGATGCCTCTCTGGACAGGCTCGAAGTCCTCTCTTTTTTTCCCTTTCTTATTTTTCTTTCCTTTTTTTTTCCTTGGCATTTTACTCCTATGTCTCACACATAAAATGCCAGGAGCATGTCATCATCCGCACAGTAGTGAGATACGTGATCCAAGAGGAGTCCAACTCTCTATGCTCCTTGCTACTACTTACCTTGGAGCAGACTGGTGCCGAACTGGGGAGCCATGGCCAGGACCCAGCAGCCTCCATGCTCAGCTGTTCACTGGTGGAAACTGGACAGAAAGGACAGAAGAGTCATGGGGTTTTGCAAGTTTCTCCCAGGACACAGAACAGGCACACAAACCAAAGTGTCACAGGAAATCACAAGGAGGAGGGTTCCGTTTTGGCACATTCTCCTCTCTTGGTAGGGAGGCTGTTGGCTGTTGCTAATGAAGGGTCTGGTGGGTCACAGTGACATCTCAGCTCCAGACATCCTTTCACTAGTATCTCTCGTCTTTCCTGGTCAGAAACTTTTGTGTCAAATGAAAGGAGAGAGGATTTTCATCATAGGAGCTATATCCTTCAATTATGGCTTTAAAAAGTTTGTTATTAATCACTTCTTCCTTTTAGCTTTTCCCAAGGTATAAAAACATAGGACACAGCTCTAGAGACTAAAAAGTTTGAAGATGAGACTGGAGCACACAGGCATATGGAAAATCTGAATGAAGGAAACACATAAAGCTTTAATTCAGTTGAATGTTTTTTTTTAGTAGCTCCTTTTGTGGACATTACAGTGAAATTGAATCTTATAGGGGCACATAAATGTAAACAAGTTGTCATTTTGGTAGATCAGGATGGGAGTAGCAGTCAGTAAATAAAGTCAATGCAGACAGAGAAAGGCAGGAAGGAAAGGAGAAATGGTAACACAAGCAGCAGCCTCCAGATGAAAGCAAGAAGAGAAAAGGGGTTGGATCTCACATGCAAACACAACGACATATGATTTTCATCTGGAAAAGAGAATTTCAGTGACTCTCAAAGACTAAGCATGCAACTGAGGTGATCTCTTTAGGAAGCAGCATGGTATCAGAATTTTTCCTTAAGTATCTGGCATCAAAATGTAAACACACAGTAGACAGCTCAGGCTGGTAGGCAGTCCTGAGCATCCCCAGGTGAACTTACTCTGGAAAAACTGGCTCTGTATTTGGACACAACTACAGTG
>NW_008622296.1:21375-26128 GCF_000691845.1 Merops nubicus | reverse complement strand
ATCAGGATCATATGGGCTGAAAAGTCAATACAAGACTCAGGGCTTGGAAGTGCTGACAGGATAAAGGCACCCTCACAGTGTTTGAACCTAGTCCAAGACTAACATAAGTGAAAACCTCTGGAGAAGCTGTTCTTGTTGAATTGCCAGTTGATTCCCTCCCCCATTTAAATAAGCCAGAGTAGTTAAATTGAGGTGATAAGAATCTGAACTGCTTATCTGAACCTTATCAGTGACTTCTACCTTTCAAAAATAGTTATTCAAATTCTTGCTTCATCAGACTTTAGGAGGTAATGCATTTAAAGAGATAAAACATGGAAAAAAAAAATCCATTTGAAGGTGCTAGCTTCATCTGCATGGCAATGAAATGTTCTCAAGAAAGGCGTTTACTTTTAATTAATAATAAAACAAATGCAAATCACCACAGGCCATGTTTGAAAAAACACTTCAGTTCAAAGTGAGAAAAGACTTCTACTAAATGAAACTGCCAGTGAGTACCATTAAATGAATTTCAACACAATCATTAGAGCAATCTATCAACCGACATAAAGAAAGTATAAAATCACACAGGCAAGTTATGGACATAGTAGAAGTTTGACTGTATTTTTACACTTTGACTCCAGGAGAGAGAGGTCTCTTCACAACAAGAGGATCATCTCAAAGGCAAACCCCAGCCCTAACCAGGAGGGGCTGGCTCCAACCTAGCAGAGTTTTGGAGATCCTCACTACAAGGATTCAGCACTGTGCTCCTCACCAGTGGGGTTCATTCATGTTCTGATATGAAATGCTATATTGTCATGCTTATAGCCCAGACCTACATTAATGCCTACCACTATTAAATGCTGCTTCTTGTGAATAAGGCCTCATTTAAGCCACATCCCCACATGACCCTGCACTGTGCTTGTTGCTCTGTGGCCATGCTGGGGGTCCCACAGTTCCCCCACTGTTGGGTAGGTGAAAAGCCACAGCCAGGGAGGATCCTGACTTTGGGATCAGAGGATGGGTAGCTCCTTTTTCACTCAAGGACACACACAACCCCTGTAGCTGGCCAGCTGGAGCTGGGGGAGATAGGCTACAGACCACCTATGCATCAATATGGCATGATCTGCTCCCATCTGCAGAGAACAGCACATAGAGTTGATTTTTTGAAAAATTGTTACTCTTCATTTCTGTCGTCTTTTGGTCACCTTGTCCTTGAGCTTGAGGTTATTCCTCAGGGTTGAGGATGACCCTTCTTAACAGTGGAAAACCCGTAGCATAAAATGGGTGCTGTTAGCAGTGATATATACTAAGTCATTGTAACAACAAATCTATGGGCCAGTTTCCAACCCCACTCCTCACACAGCTAAGAGGATAAAAAAAGTTTTACCAGGAAAAAACACAGAGAAAGAAAATATTGGAGAGTGCCTGAGCACACTTGTCCCTCCAGGAGGTGCAGAGCCAGCCTCCATAGTGTGCAACCCAACAGTGCTCAGCATGAGCGTGCAGATACCAGAGGGTACTTCCCCAAGGAAAGCTCGTGCTGCCTTTTGTAGAAACCATTCTTTTTATTTCCTTTTCTTTTGCTCAGAAGGAGAAAGGAGTGCATAGTAATGATGACAATGTTTAGCTGCATCAAGAGAAAGAGAATGGTGCTCAGTCTATTTTCTTGCTTTGCCATGTTCCTCTTTCATTTACTAGTGTGTTGAAACGATGGGAGCTGCTGTCCTGGCAGAGCAGGGGGTGGTGATGCTGCTGGAGGAAGTGCTAAATATAAGAGTAGCTAAATGGAAGTTGGGTGATCTCAGCTCTGTGTGAGATAGGAAAAACAAGGACTATGTTCAGATCCACTGGGCTTGACAGCAAGGGCATAAAATGCCTCTGAGTGTGTTAAACGGCTCCAGCTCCAGAAAAAGACAGTTGAGTCGCTGAGATTATACTTAATTGGCATTGTGGGAAGGCAGCCTCTCTGCAAGGCAGCCTACACTGTCCTCTCGTACAAAGCCTTTTCATGAGCTACTGGGGACATGCTGCCAAACATCTCAGCAAATACCAGCGTCGTAATGTCATCTCAGGAAGCAGAGGAGCCCGAAGCCACCAAGACAGTCTCACTGCCCTCATGATCTGTCCCTGCTGTCCCTACCCCTGCCCTTTCCCTGCTGGGACAATTCTCCCCTGTTCTTCATGAGGAATATTCAGCCCCCATAGCAGGCTGGATGGGGACCTCATCCCACCCTCCACAGCACTGGCAGTAGCAGCATGGGCAATGTTTTCATCGAGGGAAGGGCATGAGCTTCTCCCATGTCATTACGTCTTGTTTAATCATTTGTTCAGGATTTGACCCCGGCTGGGAGGAGACAGGGTTAAAACTACGCAACCCCCCAAAGAGCAAGACAGTGCAGGTACCTTCTCCAAGCCAGCTTTCCTAACAGTGACAACACATGCACTCTCAGCTCTTCCTCAACATGCCAAGAGGCCAAACATCCCACATTGTCTGTGAGTACACTTAGCTGTGCTGGGCTGGTCTGCAAATATCCAGCAGCAGGACTTTGCCCTAAAATTTACTACTGTCTCCCTATCAGTGTTCAAACTGCTTGGAGCTCACACAGATAGAAGCTATGTTTACAATAGGGTACCTGGAATTTGCTGCTGAGATGTTGATAGAGAGACTTGGCCACCTCAGTTCTCAGGGAATTAGATGGCATGTCTTCTCTCTGTGCTTTCTCTGCTGTTAGCAGAAATTTTCCAACAGGAGAATGATATTTTAGTGAACTTTGTCATTGATAGTTTCCATATCTCGGTGAATGTCACAAAGAACCACCTTAATCACATGCAATGTAGACACAGACACATCATGAAGGTGCTCAGGGCTTCACATCACACAGGGGAGCTTCAGAGCAAATTAGGACCCTCACATCATGCTGAGGTATTGAGATAGATGGTCAAGGACACACTTTTTTTCCATTTCCATATATCTGCCAAGTGCTTGCACATCTGTAGTCTTTCTGTAGAGCTTGTTATGTGCCCCAAACACAAAGCAGGTCACTAATGTAGGGAAGGCTACAGCAGCGAACTAACACCACCCTGAAACAGGCCACAGAGAGAGCTCACTTATGGATGCAATCCAGCAGACTATGCAGGGAAGGGGGTCTAACTATCCTCTCAGTTTATCACTTCCTAAATTAACTTCTGCATGGGACAATGAGAGCAAAGGCTTGGCTGGGCCATGTTTCTCTGAGTGTCTGGGTGTATTTGAGTCATAAGTGTGTATAAATGCAGGCACCAACTACATTTGTATCCAAATGCCTGACTTGAACACAAAAAGCAAGTAGAAATGCCCCAGAAAAAATGCTAATAGTTTGGCAGGGAGGGTGGTGGTGTTGGAGGGCTTTTCTTCATTTTTCTTTCTTTTTTTTTTTTTTAATTGGGCTTTTATGTGTTGAAGGTGTGGTCCAGTTGATTTAGCAATTTTTTTCTCCGATGGAACCATTTTACTAGTCTTACTGTATTTTCTCAACTTTGAAACCTGAGCCTAAGCCTCTTTTTCCTAACCATGCCTTGAAATCAAAAGGACTTGGAGCCAGATGCTGAGCTGGTATATCCATAGGAACGCATCGTTTTGTTTTCTAAATGGTGTTTTTTTTCAGGCACCTTGTTCTGAGGCCAGGCATAGCAGAGCAAGTTTGACCATAATGCTTCCAGGGGTCATTCAAGCTGAAATTTGTGGTTATGTGAGCCCAGCCTTGTGGCTCCCAGCTGGAGAGACAGTGGTTCCCAAGGGAATAAACAGCACTAATGCTGCTTGCTGGAGCTGGGAGCACTGGGGAGGTACCCATGCTGGGCAGAGCCAGCTTGCTCCAGCCATGCCTCCCAGCCTGGCCAGCCAGATGGGCTGAGCTGTGGAGCTCTGCCAGCGTCCTCCAGTGAGGCTCAGCTACCACAGGCTGGGAGAAAGACAACCTTTGGGGGCTGTGACTGCCACGTATACATTGTGAAACGCCTCCGTAAATGAAACAAAGGGGCTAGTACATAAAAAGCAAAGCACCCAGTGAGGAGTGCTCCAGATAGTACAAGAAAATGTCCCCAGAGCAGAGCAGAAGAGCCCTTTGCTTCATTGTGTTGTTTTCAGCATTCCCACAACACTTTGCCTTTTGAGCTCAGCTTTACAAGCTTCAAGGCAAATCAACAAGTTCAAGCATGAACCTAATTCAAGCTCTGAATAAAACTCATACCTGACAACTTTAATTATTAGGCTGATGCATCATATTTACATTAATCTGAGCACTATTTAGATTCTATTACAATAATTCTTTCATATATTCATTCCAAGAGATTTCAATGACTTAGCAGATAGCATATATAATCAAAGCTTAGCTAAAGAAGCAGGTTTGCTTGCTACAGACAGATTGCTCCTGTAGCTGTGTGCTGACTATAGCATCCTGTACATATGTCTGCATGGATGTGCCTAAAAACGTATCAGCACTTTGAATACAGATGAGCCAAAGGACAGGGACTGGAAAGCCCATGAGCCTTGGCTGTGCTCCCAGGATCAAATTGCAGCCCCTGTGGTGGGAGTCCATGTCCACCTTGGCATGTAGTTTCACAGCCTGGAAGTATGGCTGAATTCCTCTTTTGCTGTTCATCAATCATTCTGCAGCAACACCCAGTACAGGCTGTTTTCACCATCAGATGGCCAGAAAGTTTATTTATTCCAGACTAGATGATCCTTGAGGTCCCTTTCAACATGATATTCTATGATTCCAGGTGGAACTTGGCT
>NW_008622296.1:5217-21344 GCF_000691845.1 Merops nubicus | reverse complement strand
CCCTGTGCCTTTTTCAGGGATGCAGAATATGACAACACACTCAGAATGCCACACCAGCAGCTCCTTGCACCACCTAGTTCTAGTTGTTTAATAACACCCAGGTATAGCCTACACTGCTTGTGAATGATAAGGTGTTAAATGATCTGCATCCTCAAAGTGGAGAACCTTTCTCCTGCTTTCTACCACAACCACCTCAGGACAATACTCCCATGCTCGAGAGCTGCAGAGTGAAAGCTGCTGCCCAGGAGTTCACCCTTGTGTTTGGGTTTCCTTCACTCGCATGCTACCATATGGGCAGTTGAGATGTACAGTAAAGAACTGCTCTTTCCCCAGGAGTTAAGAGATGAGAGCCTACCACAAACAGATTTTAGAGTCCAAGTTCTGTTTGAAGACCTGTGTTCTCACAAAACTTCTCAGGATGTTGTGAGCAGAAAGGACCTCTCTCTGAACATGGATTTCAGTCTCAGGATAGGGAATGAGCAAATACATTTGGGCTGCATTAAAATCCAGTGAAAATTCTGTGATCTTGTGACTATTCTATCCTCTGCAGTGGTGACAGTTTCCTAAGCAGTTTGTCTGCCTTGAGGAAGGTCTTAATTTCAAAGGAAGCAAGATCTAGCTCTGAAAGTTACCAGAGTTCACCGTGCTGCTTATTCCTTCCAGCATTTTTTGTTTTGTGTCCGGGATGGAGCGTGGCCCCAGCCGCTGCACTGGGGGGTTTGCTCCACTCGAGGGAGCTCACGCTTCTGAGTAGCTGAACTTAAACTCGCAGCATCTTCAGGTAAACTCCTGCGGGTGACAAACCCTCTGTGCCATGCGGGGCTACACCCAGGAAGGACTTCTTTCCTCCTGTAAGGGTGAGGAGAGGCTTGTGCCAGAGCCTACGCTGCTCCTGGGTAAGGTAAAACACTCTCAAGCCTGTTGAGTTTCAGCTTAGGGTGTCCAGGGGTCCTGCCCGGTGTCCCAGTGATTGGGGTGGCCACGGCATTTGGTGTGTTCCCACCCATCCTTGTCACCACAGCTGCCAGGGCCCAAGGGCTGCTGGGTGAGGGTAGCAGCACAGCCTCGTGGGAAGAGGTAGTTTCCCACTGTGGAGCAGGCTGATAAGGGTGGTAGAACCACTGAACAATTACAAAAAGTAGACTTGAGGAATAAGGACTGCCTTGGCTGTTGTTTTATAAGAGATAATTGACCATACCATGACCTGTACAGCGACTTGGCACAGCAGAAGTCTACATTTTCCCAAGGCATTACTCTTCTAAGAAAGCTGACTGTATGTATAGGGAATGAGTGGGGAAACAATTTCACTCCTTAAAGAAAAACAAAACAAAACAAAACAAAACAAATCTCTTAGCTCATGTATCCATGCCTCATGATTTCAAGACAAAAACAGGGACCAGCCAGATGCTTAGAAATCATCTGCACCTTTGACAGGACAGTGGGAAAGGAGCTGCTTCTTGCACCTCCAGTCAGCCAGGAATCCCAAAAGTATAGATGCTTTTGGAGAAGGCCAAAGGGCAAAATCCATCCCTGACTTCATTAGAGACAGTTAAACCTGGTTCATCCTGTCTCCAGCCACTCCCTGACTTGTCTCCTGAAAGCCAGTGCACAGCGAGGCGTTCCCCAGCCAGGGTCAGGTGTCAGAGGCAGCTTCTCCAACCAGCCGGTGTGAGTCAGAGTGTTTGGGAACCGCTCCAAGCTATTGGAAAAAAACAACTCCCAAATTAGCTGGGGTGGCTCCCAAGTGAATCCACCTCCGCAGGGAAGGAGGTGATCTAATGAAAGCGTGCGGTCAGAAATCAAAAGAGCCTGGAAAGCATTCCAAGCTGTATAGTAAGATTTCACATTTCATATCTTCAAAGCATTAAGTGAACATTATCTAATTAATCCTCATAACACTCCTCAGAGATATTATCCCTATTTTACAGACAGAGAAACCAAGGCACAAAGTTAAGTCACTTGCCTGGGGCCAGAGAAGGGAGTGTCAGAGCTGGGATTAGAGTCCAGGAGTTCCTGGCGCCCAACTTTTTCCTCAGACTACTGGGTCATGTGTCTTCCCTGCAGGGAAGATAATAACAAGGCCATAATTACCCATACAAATTCCCGGTGACCAGGCTAACCCGTCTGTATAAAGCTATTTGTAATTCCAATAAACACGCCCACGATTTTAGCTGCCTCCATGAAGTACCAGTACTCTCTCAGTCATAGGGCGCCAGACCTTCAAATAAGGACTGTTCTTTGCCAGAGAATGCCAGCTCTGACCCTCTCCAAGGGCTGGTGGAGAACATCTTCCCACTTGTAAATCTCTGATGACCATCCATGTATGGCATGAGCACTGTGGGAGCTGTGGTATCAAGGCAAGGTTTGCAGAGAGAGGAAACAGAGCTGGAAAAAATGGACAAGCCCTTTGGGCATGCGTGCCCTTTTCCAAGACTTACACAAAAGCAGAAACCTTGTGCTCAATACAGGCTGAGAGCAACTCCTTAACACCAAAGAAGAGGTTGTGCAGACAAATGCATTACCCAGCTTGACTTGTCAGTCCTGTAAAATAGATGTCCACAAGTCGACATGGCCCCCTGAAATGGCCTGGAGCAAATTCAATGCAGTGTCACTGGGTACGTCAGGGCACCCAAAGGTGCCCATGCCTCCAGCTCGTTCCTCATCCTGCCCAAAGGAAAAGGAGAGCAAGCTCTTTCTTCCCTGCTGCTTGATCTCCCATGTATGTCCGGGGCAGCCAGCTATACTCCAAGGCTCCCACTGAGGCTGGGGTTTAGCCTGTTTTTCCAGCATGATTAGGCCATGAGTGTCTGAGTGTGCACACGTGTGGCTGTAAATGTGCCTTTGCCTCCATGGTGCCATGCTCCCCCTTCTACCAAAATCTTTTGAACCCAGGTGAGGTGATCCTCCCAAGTTTAGTTTTGGGCATTGGGTGCCTAGAGCCCTCCATCGTGCAACAGTTGTCTGCTGCCATCTCAGCAGTGACTCCTTTCCACAGTTCCTCTATCATCCCTATTCAAACCAAACCTATTGTTACTCCAGATAAGCGATCACCATGAAATGTCTGTGTGGGATATGATGCATTGCTGTCACAAGGAGCTTACAGTATTTTAGCTGAGACGTGCACTTCTGCTCCAGCTCTTCTCCCATACTGCGGTATCTAGTCTTGTTTGTGATGTACCTTGCAAGGGCAACTGACGGTTTCTGTCTCAGGCCAGCAAAGCATCATACTAGACACCGTGAAACACGGGAAAGCCCCTTTTCTTGCCATGACAGCCTCTGTGCTTGGGTCAGACTGCTTGCAGCAATGCCAGGGATGTTGCAAGAAGCAATACTAATGAAGGTTTTGGTGCTCAAGGGACCTGCAGCATTTTCTGGATGTGAGGCAGCTCTCAGGATGAGCAGGGACAAGCAAGCAGTTCTGTCACCTCCACCAGGGCCAGGTCTGGGGCTCACTTCTCCAGACCACTGTCATTGCACTGATGAGGACTTAGCTGTGTGCCTTTTCCCTAGGCATGTGGTCACCATTTCTCAGCCAGACTGCCATGGGTAACTGCCCATGTCTCTCAGAGGTTTGCTTCTGCTCAGGCACCAGTGCCAGAGATGCTCACACGCAGCTGAAGTGCTGCTTAGTATTTCTTCTGATTCACAGTGATGTGGAGGAGCTCATCTGCTATTTTTCAGCACCTCAGGCAATATTTCAAAAGCAGACCAGGACAGTAGCAATGGTGAGATCCATATGTTGTGCTGGCTGAAAGCTGTCCCATGCTGGCCACACTACATGGTTAAGACCACTAGTCCATCACCTTCTGGGGTTCTGGGGTTTAGAAGTGGCAGGGAGGAAGGGACAGCCTTGAGGAGATAAAGGAGGCCATGGCAAGTGTCCTCAGAGGAGGGAAAGAAAAAGGTGGAGAAGGGCCAGCAGCAATGAGTTTTCCTTCAAGAAGGCTGGACACCCAAGATGCGTATGCTCTCTGTATGGTGTAATGGCACCTTGTTGCTGACAAAAGGAGAATAAAAGGGCGTTGCAATGACTTTGAAAAAGAGAGGATATGTCTGCCAAGCCCCAGGGTGCCACATCACAATCCCAGAGGGCTGCAGGGCAAATCAGCACTGGGGTTATAATGGAGCACTTGGGAACATGCACAACTCTTCCTAAGCCACCAATTGGACAGTAAAGCCAACTGCTTAGTAACAGAGGAGGGATGACTTGACATTTAAAGCCATATTTCTCAAACTTTATCAAAATATGCTCTGGTTTTATTGTACCAAGTTGAGGAGTCTAGTGCTGTGCTTGCAAACTACAGAGCAGTGGTTTCTGCTAAGGGCTGTTTTGCACACAGAGCTGTTTCAGTGATGTGCTCAAATGAGGGATGTTGCTCTTTGGAAAATCTGGCTTTTCCTTCATTTTTTATTATTCCTTTGGTTTTTATAACTGCTTCTATTTGTATATCCGGAATTATCCTTAAAAGAAATTAAAGCCACATTCTGTTTACTAAAATCCTTTGATGTGATTTTAAAAAAATAATTATGGTAAATGTACTTACACACACTTTTTCTAGACCTTCAATTTATGAGCAGAGTTACTCTTGTGAGGAATCAAAATGCCTTTTCCTCACTTTTTTATCCAAGAACTCCTATGCAAAATCTTGTGCAATCAGTTTATCAAGTTGTAGAGATGCTTTCTCTGCAATAATTACCAGAAGTTCAAAAGAGCTTCTTGTTGGCTCATCTCCTACTTATCTGTAACAATAAAAATATACAAAATATGTATAAATATGTGTGTATCTCTCCCCACAAACACAAACCTTTGTATTAAAATTATCAACAATAAATGCTGGCAGACAGGAATTACATTTTTCAAAAAATCCCGCTAACCACACAAATAAAACTTTTTTGTCCCTGTAAATGGTATGGTTTAATTACAGAAAACAATAGTACAAAACGTCGTGTAAATGGTATGGTTTAATGACATAAATCGATAGTACAAAATGTGATGTTAGAGGCTCATTAGACACTGACAGTTGTAAGTTTTTCAGGATTCTGTATTAAAAACATCTGCATTAAAAAAAAAAAAAAAGAAGAAAAGAAAAAAAAGAAAAAAGCCCTGAAAAAAGAAAGACACGAAAAGCTGAGAATAGCTTCACATCCAATTTGTTGCTGGTAGCTGTTGGAACTGGGAGTACCAAAACCTTTTGACTTCAATGAGCTAAATAAAGCAAGGGCCAAATCCTTGGGATCTGGGCATACTGTGCCTCAGGTTACACATCTTGCCTTATATTCCCCAGATTGTGGGGCATGGGTTTTGTGAAATGCCTTCATAGTTATTGCATGGAAGGTAGTTCCAATAAGCAACATAACCACTGCATCACCAATTTCTTACTAGCTGTGGTCTAGCAGATTTTTCACTCAGCATGCTCAAGAAAGGTTTTAGACATGAAGAGATCCTGGGCTGGAAAGGAAGACTAAAATGTTTTCGTAGGATATTGTGCAGCAACAGGGAAATACATGTGGATTTGATCACCCAAAATCCAGATGCAGCTACTGTTTGGCATCTGCTTCTGATGTTTCTAATTTTGTTTTTCCTGAAGCTGAGTTGCCATACCTTTAGTATCCTCAGCTACCAGGTGCTGGCATGTGGACAAGGAATCCAGGAGGAGATGACTTCATGGTACCTCTATGCCAAATAACACAAAAGGGTTTTAAAAACCCCAGCAAACACACACAAACACACAAACCCAGCTCCTAAGCTGGAGCTATGAGCTGGTCTGATGTTCAAATAGGGGCACTTCAGAGCCAACCAACTTCAGGGGCGAACTTCAGAGGTCAGGCAGGAGGAAGGCTCCCAGAGACCCTAAACAGAAGACACTTAGGTGAAAGATTGCAGTTACAATTGTTGAAGGAACAACTCACAGCCATGAAAGCTATTCCTCTTATTCTGTTGGAGCAAAATAGACCACTGCAAAGTGGAACTGGAATTGTAATACTTCATGAAACGCTGTTCAGTTTCCTAAACAGAACTATTAGGGGAAAAAAGTCTCTAATGGAAACCCATTGAGATGTGGGGAATCTGAGCAACCAAGTTATGCCATTGAGACAGGAGACTCACGCCTTCTTGAAAACACGTTGAGCCTCAAAATACAAAACCCCAGCAAGAAGGTCAGGTTCCTGAGACTTCAGCTGCTGAACATCAGATGAGCTCTATGTACTCTCAAAATGCCAATTAATGCAACTGCACATAGTCTAAGTGAAAGAAGGTTTGAGAAAATCAGACTGCTGTGCATTTTCCATGGCCTAACCTGCATACACTTTTGAACAATCCCATTCTTGGCTGGCATAGTAATTTGGTCAGCTCTAGTAACAAGACATCTGCTGTTTATGTGTCTGGTCCAAAGCCTTCAGAAACCTCATTGTGGCTCTGCTTTCACGTCGGTGGATTTGGCCCAGGCCAAAGGTGAAGTTAAAGGAGATCCACAGCAGTTGTCAAACGGTTACACCTACACAATACTTCCGACATGGAAACACACATTCCTCTTTACATTTAGAATCACAGAATCACTATGGTTGGGAAGGACTTCTAGGATCATCAAGCCCAACCTTCATCCCAGCATTTCCCTAACCACCAGACCATAGCCTCAAGTGCTACTTCTACTCGTTTTTTTAATACCTCCAGTGATGATGACTCCACCACCTTCCTGGGCAGCCCATTCCAGTGTAATACAGGAAGAAAGACTTGACATTTAAACACAACCTTTTTGATATTCCTCCTTTTCAGATGCTCTCAATCTGTTAGGAAACAAAACCAAATCTCACAAAACATTTCACCAAACAGCTCTGCTCTTCAGTAGCAGTTTTGCTTCCAGCAGCCCATTTACCCAAAGCCACCCTTTGACAGATGTAAAGTATCCCTTCCTCTTGCTAACCTGCACGGAATTTCACGGGCAATTCCTTCCTGACTCCATCTTGAACCAAGGACTCATAGAAAGATTTATTCCTAAGCACACATCTAAAAGTTTCACTGGTTGTGCCTAAATATTTATGTTCATGCTTACATAGGACCAGATTGCGTCTCGAATAAAAGAAAGAGGTACAGACAAATAAAGGAAGTCTTCGTGACAAAGGGGAGTGAGGAAAACCATCAACCAGTTTGAAGGTTAGAGAAATGGCTCCCAAGTTGTGAGTTAAATTCCTGCTCAGATCATAACACTGGAACTTCATTGTTAACATTGCTAAATTAAATTTTACACAGTCTTAAGAGAGGTATTCTGCACAGTGCATCTTTCATAATTAAGAAGAAAACTATTGTCTCTTTTCCAAGTCAAATAAACTTTGTTTATCTGGAGGGGGAGTAAGTGTGGTGAGCTGGTCCGAGAGACAATTCTGAAACTTTAGATCCAGAGGAGCCTGAAAGTCTGAGCTGGGGACAAAGGACTCATCTGCAGCATCGTACAAAAGATCCTGGCACAGAAAGCTGCCAAGATCCTGGCTGTGAACACTTGGGGCATGTTGAAAGCCTAGGGACAATAGACCTGACCGAGCACCGTGGAGCCAGAAGGTACTCCAGGAAAGCTGCAGCGTGCGCAGCATGGAATCCCAGTGGACACAAGTGGAAGGGATCAAAGGCAATGTGAGCTTCCCCCACCTGCTGCCCTGCCTGCACATCGCTGCCTGCACAGACTGTGCACTGGACCACAAGGGGCTCTTTGATCACAGCTATCATGGTGTTGTCTGACAGCAGCAAGAGAGCGTGGACATAATCACTGCAGGGAGAAAAGGGGTTTGCAAATGGAGGTGTTTGTATTTTGAGTCTCACCTGGTGGTCACTGAGAGAGGGTCTGAGTAAATGCTGGTAGTCCCATGGGAGGGAAGGCTCCGAAATAAGCAGGGCTACTGTTAATTCAGTTCCAAGGTCTCTCCTGTGCCCTTGCTATATTGCCACATACTGTCACTCACTATGCTGACCATGAGCTAGGAGGAAAAAGCTTTAAGCAAACAGTGTTGTTCCTATGAAATCTTGCAATTACAAAGATTTATTTTAAGTATGGTGCTTCTGGTGATGTGCTTGATGTTTCTTGTTTCATCTGCTGGACTCCAGCAATAAAGTCAGTAATTGTGGCCACTCACACAGTAAGTGCAGCAGGTTCACGATGCCAACTGAAACGTATCATTTGCAATAAGCAGCAAGGTTTGTGGCTGAATTTAGGCTAAGTCCCTGGCAAATTCCATTGCTGACTCTACTGGCAGGTCTTCAGAGACAGCCACTGGGGCTGTTTTGGATTCAGGCAATTGCTGGTTTGGCCTCCGTCTTGTGTCTTCTTGGACATGGATCCCCTTTGTCTTTCTCTCCATGACATGTATTCCCTCTGAAACAACTAGGACCTTCATAAGCTCTTTGTTTCTAACTCTAGGCAGTTTAGCACAAAGTATGTTTTTGCTAATTGCATACTGAAAGTGCACTGGGGCTCGGCTCAGCTTTCCCTTGTAAGGACTCCTAAGAAAAAAATCATCATTGCTGGGAGCAATATTGGAGGTGAGAGACCTGAAGACTTGAAAGATCTGCCCTGCCCTGCTTCACCGTCTGTCCTGGAACTGAGTAGCACTGGCTATTTATAACTTGAGAGTTTTCCAGTTCTTGTTCCATTTTAAAATGTCAGCTCTACTTTAAAACTTCATTATTCCCATCCAAGCAAGCATATCTGCTCTGAGGCTGGGTGACCCGAGTATGACCTGCTCAGATCTGAGCAAACCTCCCCTTCAATAGCTGGGGAGTAATTAAAAGACTTGTGTGTCCTGCCTTTGGAAAGAGCATCCCAAAGCTGAGGCTGTGGCTACACTGTACGAAATGAACCCTAGAATTTAAAACTAGCTCAGTTATCTCTACATAGCACATTCAGGTTTTGCACTGAAGTGACGTCCAGTGGATGAAGCACTATCCCTAGCTGTGGGAAACTCTCCTTCAAACCCCCTTTGCCCCACAGACTCCTGCAGTAGGTCGTTAGGGTACTGTCAATGCTGTAGCTATATTGCTAAACCTCCTCTTCTATGTGCTCTTACCCTGGAGCATAAGGGCCCATATGGAGAGGTATGCTCCTGTAGTTATGCCATGCAGTTGCCCATGAAGATATACCTCTAGCCCCTGCTGTGCCTCAGTCTGCCATTGGGAAACTGCAAATACCTTCATCCCTTCTAGGAAGGCCATGGGAGCAAATCCTCTGAAGAGCTCAGGTACCACGGTGGGATGGGCCCAAGCTATGCAGGTTCCTCTGGCCAAAAAGAGAGGTCACTGCATTTTAGTAAATTCAAACAATGAATAGAGACAAAAACATATTTTTAGGAAACTTCCAGATTGCCACAAAGAACCTGATGTTAAGTAATATTTAAATGTCTGCAAACAATGTTTGTTTTCATGATTTCCTTCTTTTCCTCCTTTTTCTATTTCTTTCCTTCTTTGTTCCTTTCCCAGCAGTAAGCAGTCTCCAGCATTTCTCCTCCCTATTGCTTCTTTCATAGGCTATCCTCAACAGCAAAAACTAATGCTGTGATGCCAGCAAATACAGTGTAACCAGAACTGAAATATAAGAAAGTTATGTGAGACAGCAGCAGTCACCCCTCTACCCTCTCTGGCATAGTCCCTCTAAATATGCTGCCAGGAAGCTGATAAATAACCCAAGAAAATGATAGTAGCTTGTACAACCAGATGAACTGCACCTTCCTTCAAAATGTCTTTGAAACATCTACAAGCTGGAAGGGAAACCATGGTGAATTCCTGATCTGTGTAGAAACTGAAGTCTTGGGGTTTTCCTTCCTCACTTACCAGGAAGCAGGGAGATGACTGATGATTATTTTTTTTCATCTATTAAGGAGAGAAGGAAGCAGGAACACCTCAAAAAATGGTTGTCATGGTTACAGGGGCTGGGACCAGTTTATCCTTATGTGGGTAAACCATAACTGTATATTCTATACTCTCTATGTCAGTGCTCATGGGCTGTTAAGAAAATCATGGGTAGCAGCTGCCCAGGACAGACCTCACACCCCAGACTATAACAGATAAGGAAAGAGGTTCAAGGTCAGGGGAGATGTTAACACCTTCCCACCCAGCAGGAGGAGTCCTCCCTGTTAATGGGCCCATCCATGCCTCGCCCCATGACTCATACAGAGCTCCCCCCAGGAGCTATTTCTGTTTAATGGACCATCAAGGTCCCACTGCATGACTCATAGACTGATATCAACCCATTGTGAGATGCTCCACCCAGGGGGAGGAGCCAAGTGCTCCCACCTGGATATAAACTGGGGTTCAGTACAGCACAGGGGGCCTTACCCACTGGATTTCCAGAGGACAAGAGCTACCAGATCTTTTCTACGGGACCACTGTTTCATCTGGACTGCTACCACCACCCTAACTACAGAGTATCAGGTTGTATTCTGACTCTGTCTGTGGTTTTCCTTTGTATTATTGCTTTTATTTTTTTTTTCTTATTAAATTGTGTTTCTGACTTGGAGTCTCTCGCTGGTTTGTTTTCAAACCATTACAATGGTTCAATATTTTCTATGTATCTGTGGTTTCTTGGTCAAAATTCCATTAAGTTGCAGGTATGAGTGTTTTAAAACAACATCCTCTGTGTCAGATAGTGAAAGGACAACAACACTGTGTCAAAGGTGCCTGGGGAAAGATGCACCCAACTAGGCATGTCTGTAGGGTGCTTGCAGACCTTGCTCACACAGGTCAGATGGATACAGGACAGCTGCAAACTAGAGACTGGTGGCCACACTACACTCTGCTGAAGTGCAAGGCAACAGTGCTCATCTTGTTAAGATACTAACATGTCTCCACCAGTTCCTGATTATCTTCAGGAGTGTGTGTAGGCCCATGGTGCCATAGCAGGTACAGCTGATCTCTCCTTACATTTTTTTTTTTACTAGCTTCAGAAAATCTGACTATCTGCACTCTCTTTTGGGCGGGAAAATCTTGTATGTGACATTAATGTGCTTTCTAAGCATGTGGATGATCGTAACTTAAAAGTCAAATAACCTTCCCAGTATGATCCACTCAGAGCCTGGTCACGTGTGGATCCAGCTGGAAAACTCCCACCCAGGCAAGTGGCCATGTCTCCCAGTGCCTGGGAGCATGTAAGTAGATTTCATGAATAAAACTGCCTCTGAACCCTGGTGTGTCATTTCACAGCTCATTTTAAGCTTGCTATATGCTAATGGTATTGGTGTGGTCTGCAAAACCCAGAAACAGGGTGAATGCCCTAGTTTCTGTCCTCTGTGAACTCCCAACTGCTGGTAGTGGTGGGGAGAGCTGGCATACCTCACCCTTTAAGCTCTGGTTCCTGCAGCACAACTGTGTCCTAAATGCAGCTGCAGGATAAGAGCTAGAAAGGTTTCATAGTCATCTCTCATCTTCAGCTCACTTCAGTGGGGAAGCAAAACAATCTGTACCCCCAGGCTTTGCTGCCTGAAGCACCCAATGGCCTGGGGTGGTATGGGCTGAAGGGGACATGCTGGCTGTAAGCTTAATTTAAACCAGTACCTGCAGACGTTGACCCTGCTGGCTGACACGCTTCCTGCACAGCACCAAGGGCTAGGAGATAGCAGAACGTGGCTGGCACCGGGATGGCCCTTTACAGGCTGGGATTTCCTGTCAGTGGGCAAGGCTGTGGTTAAAATGATTTCCCGTTTGCTTCACTCCCCCCCAAAAAAGATACAGTCAACATCCAGCCCAAATATGCCAAGGATATTACTTCAATTTATCTTTCAACTTAGACTGTTTCAATTTCCCAAACTGCATTCTCTCGCTTGGAAAAAAAAAAAAAAAAGAAGAAAAAAAAGAAAAAAAAAAACAAAAAAAAAAAAAAAACACAACAACAACAAAAAACACACCTTATAGACCACAAAAGAATAAATGGCAGTGGGTGTGTGCTGCCGGATTTATGGCCGAGGAGGGAAGGCACCAGCAGCGCCCTGCGCTTTGATAGCTTAGCACTTCGGGGATGTGTGAATGAGGGCCAGCAGGCCCAGGACCACCTTAATCTCAAGAGTTTGATCTCTGTCCGTAATGAGACGCCGGCAGCCTGTACTTCAAAGCCTGAACTGATACAGATAATCTCCTAAAAGGCTCTCTGCATTTCCAGCCAGCTTGTATTGGGGATTACAGCGACAGCAGGAGGAGATGATGGAAGAGGAGGTGCTGGTTTGATGCAAGCTCATTCAGTTCCTTTCTAATATTCCTTTTGGTTTTAATTTCTGAAGCGTAGTGTGGCCTGCCCCATCTCCAGCTGAGCAGGACTCGCTCTGTCAGATGGACTGTGTGTGCTGTGGGGCAGGCAGGATGACCAGGGTGCTCTCCTGCCCAGGATGTCTATGAAAGTACAGCCATTCAGAGCTGAAGACATGAATGTTACAGCATCTTGGCCAAAATACAGGCATTAGAAACTGCACAGGCAGTTAAATGTCACACTTCCAGACTTCTGAGGTTATTTCTTTCTCAAAGCATTTGTAAGGGAGTAGGGGAGAGGGTAAAGATGACAGGAGACCACAGGCTGTGAGAAGCGTGTTATAAAGCAAAATGAACACTAGTTTCACATATACAATTACGCTTTATGTCAAAAGTATATAATTTTCAAGGCGTGTCTGACCAGGAAACAGAACTGGAATATTTTCATGTTGATGAGTGCTACAGATCTAAGAGAAAAACAGTGGCAAGGAGTTATTACAAATGAGTAACTTGATTGCTCTTCCAGCAAGAACATTTATAGAAAATTGGAGAAAAAACTAGACTATAAATTTAATTTCAATAAATAGAGGTTAATATCTGGGACCTTGGCACCAACTACATTGTTTTCAGAAACCTTGCTGAAGACTACTCTAGCATATTTTCAAGCACAGTTACACATACATTTTCCAGGCCTAAGAAGAAATAATGTGGTGTCGGGACTGTACTACTGTCTGTCTTACAGGGGTGGCAGCGCTGGCTGCGGAACGCTGAGAAATCAGAGAGGTGGCAAGAGAAGAAAAGTGATTGTACTGTACAAATTCAGTCTCTCTCATGTGCACTGGTTATTTGCCACACAGGGATATGAAGTGCAGGTTAGTTTTTGCTATGCTGCCACTGACAGAATCCTGACATTATCAAGTTAGTGCCTCCACAGAGGAAATCCAGCCCTGCCCTCAGGACAAAGGGATGTATAGGGTCAGTTCAAGATCTTATAATGGGAACATGCCTCTGTGTTAGTCACCATCACACACTGAGATCATAGAATCATGGAATCGTAGAATGGTTTGGGTTGGAAGCGACATTAAAGACCATCTAGTTCCAACCCCCTCCTTGTTATGGGCAGGGACACCTTCCCCTAGACCAGGTTCCTCAAAGCCCCATCCAACCTGTGATGGTACACTCCGCTGGGTTACATGTAAAAGTACAATAGCCATAAAATAGTCTAAGGACCAACTGCATAAAGGTAATAAAATCTGCTTCTCAACACAGCTTCAAAATATCAGGATAAAAAAAAAATTTGCAAATGTCTGTGAGGCCAGCTGAAGGGTGGGGTCTAAAAGCAATGGTCAGGGAGGACCAAGCCACTGCAGAGGAGCAAGGTGAATTCTTGGTGCCCATGGTCTCTTGTAGCAGAAACTGGGATATTCCCACAAAGGAATATTTCTTGAGAGAGGACTTGGCTGGGGTGTGTCTAAAATCTGGTGAGACTACATGGAATAAACCATGGCACAAACAGATGGAGCAGATGGCAAGGGATTCAAGCCAGCCTAAGAATGGCTAGATTCAATTACTGAGATTGTGCCCACCTCACTGAACCTTTCCTTGGTATGTCAGGAGGCAAATGTGCCACCAAGGTTAAGAAAGGAGTTAAGAGGACCTGGGGACCTAGAGGCATGTAAGCCTGAGGTCTGTACCAACCAAAATAAAAAAATATAATGTGTACACCTTAAAAAAAATTATCTAGCAAGATATGACTTCTGGAACTTCTGCCTTCCCAGTCTCTGAGTTCTGCCTTTTGAATCTCAGTTCCTGAAAGGAGTAACAAACATGTTGATAAAGGTTTTATGTAGTAAAGTGTCTCCTCACAGACTTTTAGGGAAACCAAGGAGCCAGGGAAAGGCGGAAGTCCTGGGATAGAGAAATGGCTGAAAAGTAGGAAACAGGGCACAGAATAAATGGCTGTTCCACTCAATAGAGGGAAGTTACCAGCGGAAATTTCACAGATCTGCACTGAAGTCAGTTCTGTTCAAAATGCTTATAAATAACATGGAAAAGGGCATGAGCAGTGAAAGACAAATGTCACATATGACACAAAGTTGTTCAAAGTAATAAGGGCAGGTTGTAACAAATTGCAGAGCATCTCATGAGACAGTATGAAATGTCAGGTGAACTTAAGTATAGCTGAAGATAAAGCAATAAAATACCATGAAAAACAGTCCTAGTTTCACACATCAGATTTTTGTCCTTGTGTTGACCATTTCTTACTGAGGAGCAAGCCTGTGGGATTAGGACAGATAACTCCATAGAGACACAACCACACCGTTGCAGAGCTCTGGAACTCCTTTCAGAAGAACATAAAAGACAAAAGTAGTTTTCATGAGTTCAATGGGATAAGTGGAGGAGGGAGAGAGAGAGAGAGAGAGAGAGAGAGGAATGATGGGAAGAGAGTTTAGGACTGAAAGGTTCAGAAAAAGTACAAGAAAAGAACAGAATTTTGTAGAGATGACAGAGTGAGCCTAAAAAAAAAAAAGAAAGAAAGAAAGAAAAGAAAGAAAGAAAAGAAAGGGAGAAGGACTAGGAAACTAGAAGATGAGTTACAGTCCACGGAGCAGAGATACATAGGTGAAGACTGTGCTTAATTTCAGTGATGCGTTATGGACACATCTGCTACATCTCATGCCCAGCTATATATTAACTCACTCCACTGTCTGCACATCAGACTCATCATGTATGAAAGCTTCTGGTAAACAGCAGAACTGCAGTTTTCATTTGTTCACAAGCTTTGCATCGTTAGCTCCCCATGCAGAAGATGCTGCTTATGTCCCTGCCCCAGCTGATTCCCGTTGGTCACACAGGCACAAACACAACCCAACTGTCTCCGGGTCTCCTCAGTTCCCAAGAAGGGTTGTAGATCCCAAATCAGAAATCTTGGAGGGCTCAGCCACTGTGTTCACCCTTGGGCCTGACATGGCCTCAGTGCCCCAGGTGCCTCACAGTGAGCCTCCCTAAAGGTACAATTGGTGGAAAGGCAAAAAATATGGAGAAATGTGTTTTTCCAAGTGGCTGCCTCAGAAGCAGCACACTGCAGCTCTACTATCAATTATAAATTGAAAAAAAAGTACTAGAGGATTGCTGAGGTTCACAGTCTGTGATTAGGCAGAGACCTTAATTTATACTTGCCTGTATCTAGAGGATGTCTGCTACTCGGGGCTCAGCCTACCAGCTTTTGCACGGGGAGAAAAAAGAAGCAGATGCCATCAAAGCAATGTACTGACTTGCTTCATTAAAACCAGCAGCTGTCACAAAGAAAGTTTCCTCCAGGATCACTAGTCAGGCAGCATCCTCTTTCATGCAGGCTTGATGGAAAGAGGAAATAAATTCCCACTTTTAGTGCCTCATTCTGACTCAGCTTCCTTTGGGCAAACTACACTGTGGTGACTGCGTGGGGTCATGCACAGAGGGAGGACACAGCATGAGGCAGCTGGTGGGGAAACTCTCCCCTGGTTTCCCACTCCGCATGCCGCCATGCTGAGCATCTGCAGTCTGATTCCTGAGTTGATGATCAGGGCTATCTGCTCCTCTCAACAGATGAAGCATTTCTCCTCTTAATCAGTGCAGGAGTATAAGGGGGAAGGAGAAGTGTACAAATAAATGAAATTAAAAGAGCTCCCTGACTTCCCAGAGGTGCCACAGCTGGAGATGTTCTGTACTCACAGGAGCTAACCATCCTGCTCCAAAAGACAAAATCCGAACTAAAAAAGCAACAAGAGATGCTTTACTGGTTTTAAACCAAATTACTTAGTATGTAAATAAAGAAAGCAGATTATCAAAACTACTGGTCTCCTCGTGGTCTGGAAATGACCATGAATCCTGTGTCATCAATGACTTCTCTTGGTGAGGCAGTTAGACATCT
>NW_008622296.1:0-5186 GCF_000691845.1 Merops nubicus | reverse complement strand
GCAGGACAAAAAAGGCAGTGAGATAAATTAATGTTTCTTGCTTCAGAAGGCATCAAAGAACATTTTTTAATAGCAAATGGCAAAGAGAGGATATGTTTGAGTAGTGTTTGGGTAGTGTTAGTGGGTAGAATATTAGTATATTCTATTAAATACACTTTCCAAATATAAATCCCCATCCTGTCCCTGTGTTTCTAGAAGATGCCTATTTATACTCATTTATATGCATTCAGAATCATAAAATACTACTATTCTTACTTCAAAGACTTTCTTGACCATAAATGAGATTTTCATTAGTCTTTTTACATCACCTAGATGTTATTGCTTTTAAGTATCTTTAGAACAGTAAGCAAATCTCTCTCCAAGCTTTTTTTTTGTTGAAGCAAGCACCTGCAAGATATATACAGAATTCTTTCCATCGGAGACAGGCTTATCATGACTTCAGCCAGAGGAAATCTGTGTTTTATCTCACCTGATGCAATACACCATGTTAGTCTTAATTCACACTTCACTTCTGGTAACCTCTAGGGCACCATTAATGACTACTGGAAATCTTCTCTAGCAGGCTGTACATTTTAGGAAGAAATCCTTTGACTGAAATCAATGGTTTCTGACTTCTGGAAAGTTTTTACTCCTTGTTTCCAGCTACTACATACTTGGAAACACTCCCAAGTGCTTCTGACTGTATCATGGCTATAGAAATGCAATTCCACTGCCAGAGGTGCAGCCATAAAACCAGCCCAATATCTCAGCAGTTCTCATTCTCTGCTGATTTATTTGCTTTGCCTGCCACCCCATACTACCACTGTCATAAGACATGTATTTGCATGGTGAATAAAACATTGTACCTGATGTAAGAAACCAGAGAATCAATTTTGGCAGCTAACAAATGGGGTTCCTGCCCAGATGATGGTCTTCTGAGAGGTCCCATACTGCCAATGTTTCACAGAGAGATGTTAACAACTTCCCAAGCTGCATCAGCCAGAGACATCAGCCAAAGTCATCTTCCGAAGTTTCCATCAGGTCCAAGAGTCTCTCTTCCATTTGCAGCACTGCAAAAGCATATCCAAAGAGTCTTGAGCATCATCCACCTGTGGAAGAAGAGGTACTTCTAAATAACAAGACCACCTTTGCAGAGTTGTAACATGAATATTTTGAAGCTCTAATGCTTCTGTGGCACTGCCTTAATTTTACAGGTGAAGGAATAGTGAAGCAAAAATCCATTATCTGTTCTCGATGATAGATCAATGCCAGAAATTAAATTGTTTGTTCTGATGAGTTACGAACACGCCTTGTTAGCCTTTCAGAACAAAAGGCCATTGTTACGTGAGAAAGAAGGAGAGCTAGACTTCTGTTACTATTGACTGGCTCTTGTGGTCTTCCTGGAGCAGAGCACAGGCTGTTACATGGCAGCAGGGTCACGAAAGCAGCAGTGCCTGTAGCACTGTGGTACTTGCCAAGTCCAGCCAGCAGACCTTCCTGAACATCAGGGTACAATTTACACACAATTTACTGCCATACAAAATGTTTTCTCAGTGCTCTTTTCACCCTTAAAACTGAAGCTTCGTGGAACCAGTTTTGAAATGGAATCCTAGAATTAAAAATTAAAACAAAGAGCAAAACCCCAGAGGTTCTGGAAAGGGTGAATGAAGATCAGAACCAGTATTTTTGTACATGGAGAATCCACATGGAATTTCTATCAGGGAAGGTATTAGAAACTAATAGAGGAAATAATCTGGTGCATTTAGGGCAAGTGGAAGAATTTTTTCTTTAGTGACTTCTATTTTGTAAGAAATAGGGGAAATCTGTCAGCTAAAAAGATTTCTATGTCTCTTTTCCGCATCATTAAAACCCAGCCATCTTGTGATCAGGAAAGGAAAGTCAAAGTTGTTTAATTTTCAAACATGCTACAGAAGATGGAAGGGAATAAGGAATGTTCTTCTTCTTTGTTGAGCCATTACTCAGTTTTGGTGTAATTCTGAAAATAGGAGGTCTCCATCTGAAATTCAGTTATTGCACCTTTTTGTCTGTTCTGAAACGTCTGCATTTAAAAAATAAACTACTGCAGGCCCCTGACATGATGAAATCTAGTCAGCATATCACTACTGTTACTCTGCTGCATGCTTCCCTGTCATTCAGAAGCACAGCAGAGCTCTTCACACTTTTCTCCTGCCAGATGAGAAAAGGCTTGTTCTTGGCCAGCTAGTGAATAGTGTAACATACCTTTGAATCTGAGATTTCTTTGTAGTATGAGAAAGAATGGGATAGATCACATATTTGTACAGTGAAAAGATAAAGAAATAACTTTATAACTCAGATATGCAATTGGCAAAAAATGTGGCAGAAGTCACTGAATTAAGGCTGTCCTGAAAGTCTCTATTTTCATCTCAAATTTCAGCTTGCTCTTTCCCACTTTTCTTTCTGAACTGGTATAAAGTTATTTAGCCAGAATAATGCTGCAGACAGAGACTATTTATTTTGTTTTTTTTAAAACTGCCACCTAAAGAGAAAGAGATACTTCTGGTATGAAAACAAAGACTGGCACTTACTGACTCAGAAGTGGCCTGTTGCATGCCAATGCACACAGTTTGCACAGACAAGTGTCCATTGACACTTGTATGATTTTGGCAGGTGTGACACAGATACATGTCTCCAAATGCTCACTGTAGACTGAGTCTATTACACATTTAAATGACTTTTCCCTCAGGTATATGAACTAGGAAAGTTATAGCACAGCTTTCAGTCAGTCAGAGTTTTGCATTTTACCTTGCAGCTTTTTCATTATAGCCAATGCAAAATAGTCTTACAATTTATTTATACTACTAAAAGCCCCTGGTAGTCAATTCAAAAATCTCAAGTTCATCTGTGTAGTATTAGTAGTCTAGAAAGGGGGACATTGAGAAGCAGGAGTAGAACAAGCTTGATCCAGGTCTGTAAACAGGTCCAGTAACATCCATCACACCTGAACCCAGCTGTCTAAAATACAGGGTCTGGTTCACCAGGCTCTTGCTACAACAATGGTAGGTCTTACTAAAGGGTGAATTTTCCCATCCTGAAATTGGTATCTGTGTAGGGGTTCCAGCTGAATAAGCTTTGTCAAAAAGCCTGTTGTGACAGTGCCTAAGCAGTGTATCCCACTGCTTTTCCAGAACATGTGATTTTAAGAACCCCATTTTTAAGAGGACAGTTCATAAAGCCTCTTCAGTGTTACAAACTCCGTATTTGAAATATCCTTTTGGAGATAACCTGAACTTGTCATAGCACATGAACACAAGACACTATGCAACTACTCCCTCTCCCTTTTATTGTTTTAATTTATTTATACATTTTGTTTGCTGGATTTTTAATTGCATTTTGTTGTTGTTGTTGTTGTTATTATTTAATCAAAACCTTATGGTTTGTTTTTTTTTTTTTCTGTGCAGTGATGAAGGAATGTGAGTCATTGAACCAGACTTGTAGATTAAGCCCACACTATTCGAGTGCAGACAGAAGAAATGTTTTCCATATAAGGCCCACATTGTAAGTTTGGAAGCAAGAAAATAAACTGTATGGGAAGTAAGACTTCTGAAGTTACACCACCAAACAGAACAAAATTACATTGACAGGAATTTTTTAGAGCAGCTAGCGAAGGATACTGGGATTTCCATATTGTTCTAAATTTTCTCTTTTACTTTTCAAACTGTCTTCTACTACACAGAGTTCAATACGCTGAAGAAGCATTTATCCCACTCACTAGAGCTGAGTTGTGGTTTCTTCTGGAACACCTTGCTTCATATTGTGCTTACAGCAGAGGTTACTGAGAAGCTGGTGGTCTGATTGCAGTATGAAGTGTTGCTTCAGATCTATCTTTACAACTCAGAAGTATGCCATATACCTTCAAGGTGATATTAATACCAATGCTACTCGAAACCGCAAAGAATTATTGTGGTTTGCAGTTTCATTCCAAGGTCTCAACTTAATCCAGATGTATGCTTCAGTTCTGCATATTTTTTCAGGAAATATGGGCAAAATTCTTCAAAAATTGAGTTACTTCATGCTTAGTAACAAAAAAACAAAAAAAAAAAAACCAAAAAAAAAAAAAAAAACCCCACTAAACTAAACAAAACAACCAAACCAACCCCAAACATTGAATTTATAAAAGGAGGAAACACCTGTTGGCTTTAATCAAATTTGTGTATGCAATTTCTGTATTTGATAAACATCCTCACACAATATACACTTTAAAGAGCTAGAAACAAGTAATGTGATGTTTGTAGGGTAAAATGATATGTTTTCTTAGAGCAGCTGATCTGGATAGAAAAAGCTTGGGGCATGCAAGCTCTTCACCAAGTCTGAAATGGAGACTGCAAATGTCAATACTTCCAGTCTCCTGTTGGACGCATGAAACAACTTGGCTGTGTGAGCACCAAGCACAAAATCTCCTCACAAAAAAGGCCCTCCAAGGCCATACTAGGAGCATCATACAGGCATTCCTCCCTGGAGGCAGTACACTTCACCCCATACCTGACCTGTAGGAAACCACCCAGGGGAAAGGGAACAGCCACCATGCACTGTGGTGAACTTACCCAGATGATGGACAGACCCCTTACCAGGGGAGCTTTTCTCATGCAACAGCTGCTCTAGCCCTTCAGTCCTGGCTCTCAAGAAAAAGCTATGAAATATTTTAAATTCATGGAACTCTACTGGATGTTACAAATTAGGTATTTATCTGTTCATATAGTTAAATACGATTCATCCTTCTAACCTCTTTTGCTGACTACTTGCCCAACTAGGAAGGATGTTATCATTAATGGGCAACACACAAGCCAAATGCCTCCCTCTGGTCTTAGATTACATGAAAAAGATCCAAGGTGACCCACCACTGGAGGAATGAATAAACCAATGTATTCACTCACAACACATGACATAGCAAAGAAGGGAGTGAGACAATTCCAAAAGGCCATGGGGGAAGGAGTAAGCCAAGCTATCAGCCCACACCTAATCATATAGTAATTGCCAGGAGAAAGGCTCATCCTTGATTTTGTCCCACCGTTGCTGGGAAACTCTACCTGCCATGAGCCCTTCCAATAACTGGAAATCCTACACCATACATGTACTGAGTAGGTAAACTTCCCCCAGCTCCACAGCAAGCAGAGGCAGCTCTTACATGATTGTACTGGTTGGGGGGGGGAGGGGGTGGCTGGGATTGC
>NW_008622295.1:31853-58673 GCF_000691845.1 Merops nubicus | reverse complement strand
TTTATATATATTTTTTTTATAAAAATGTTAAAAAAAAAAATTCTAAATTTTTAAAATTTATTGTATTTTATTTTGTGAGAGCAGCAACATGTTGAGGCTTAGGTAGAAGTGAGGGATTTTTTTAATAACAAAATTGTTTTGTCATGCATCTAGTGTTCATATTTCTTAAAAAGCTAGTTTATACATTAGATCTCTGCTACTTTTATATTGGCCAAAGCCAAACACTGAAGTATGTAACTTGCATCTTATGGCAGCATAGTTAATTCTCTACTTAAGAGCCTGCCTTGAATTGGAGCATTACTTTTTTCTACACATCTATTTGCAGAGCAAGAAAATTAAATTGAGCCTTTATGCTTAGATCCTGCAGCTCTTTTCAACTAAATGAGTGGCGAGTTGATGCCCTTGTAAGAGAGAGGGTTTGGGACTTTACAGCTAAAGAAACAGCGTGCCCCCAACCCCTCCATGTGACTTTACATAGCTGCTGTTCAGAACCACCACTTTATTCCTCAGTGGAGAAGATAGTGTTCACAATGGTAATTGCTCGCCTCAGACATGCATTGTGTGTAATTTGGAGCAGAGGCCAATCAAACTTCAGTGAAGCTACAATGACCTCATCAGCCTTCTATATTAGTAAAATATATCATAGTGCCTTTTTGAACTATTTATTTTTCATGAGGCTTTATCTTGTTGATGGGTTTTGGCTTGTGACCAAGTTCAGGTGGTAGGGACACCAAGAAAAACGTGTCAATTACAGTACAATATAAACTTTTCTGCCCTGCTTCTATCAACTGTCCTGTTCTGCAGAGATCTGTGAATTGGTGCAGTGTGAACCGTAATGGAGGGAATCCAGCAGCAGTGATTTCTGGGGACTATAGAAATTTCCACAGGGACACTTGATATTTCATCAGCAGGGTTTTGCTAGCTTTTAGATGTTAAAGGTGTGCACTTGTTGCTCAGTATCTGATCACTGACTGCAGGACTGCTGCCCAGCCTCACCAACTAACTTTGTTAGTTGATAGTGGCACAAACTGTTGCTTTCAGTACCCTGAACAACAGTGGAGCTGTAGTGATGATGGTTAGGAACTGAGGGAGGAAGTGAAGAAGGTCAGAAAATGCATGCTCTTGAAACAACCCTCCAACAACAACAAACCCCCCTGTTCTCCCCCTTCTGTTGCTGTTTCAAATCGTATGCAGTGTGATTAGGGTGAGGACATGAGCCCACAAACATCACTCTGAGAGCAGACACAAAGTGTTCTGAAATGAATATACCATTTGACTAGAGTATGTCTGCTCAGGAAGAGATTTAATGAACTGGAAACAGAAGGTGGGAGAAGGGAAGGAAAAATGCAGCTTGTGAAGAGTACCTGTTGGGAATTGTTAGTGTCACTTTGTCGGCTACATGATGAGGAGACAAGAGAAAAGTTGCCTTGGCATTCTGAATTGTAAGGCCATAGCTTGAATGCTTCTAGTCTTCCATATCATTTGGAGGAGATATTAATAATATAGCTCACAAAATGAACATCTGGAATACCTCTTAAATATTTATGCCCCTGTGTCTCATATTGTTGCTGGTGTTAGTATTTGACAAAGTGATTATTCTGTGCTGTAATTCAGAATGTATTTATTTATTGAATCAAAAAAGTGTCTTGTTGGCTTTCATTAGAAAAGATCCCTGTTCTCATGACAGAAAATTGCAACACAATTCTGATTAAGAATATGCAAACCAATTCTAACATTAATTGGTCCCAAAGAAAATTATGGATGTGTTACATCTTCCAGCATGTACATCTTCTATTTTTCCTCATCTGTCACCTACTAAATTATCAATGCTCCTTCTCTTGTTCTGTTTCTGACAACTCATGACAGCAGTATTCATCTTATGACTTTGGGTCTTCCCTCATGGTTTTCCTTCTGGCAGCTTTAATATTTCTAGATAATGGATGTAGGAGGAAGGTTTTGGGTTGCAGCATGGCATGGTGCTCTCTGCACTCTTGAATAAAGAATACTTACAGACAATCAGAAATGAACTTACTAACTGCTTTGTAAGAGCTATGGAAATTTAAAAAATAACACCAATTCTGTGTTGGAGAGCTGTATGGGCAAACTTCAGGAGAAGGCTGGTCTTATGTTAATTATCTTGTCTTTTGATAGCCTGAGTTTCTGCTGAACATTCTGGCTTCTAGTTGTTTTGTTACTCAGTGTTCTGAGTGATGACAGTTCCTAAGCCTCACTCTAATGGTTTAAACACTAGTCATGTGTTTGAATGATTTAAAGGGGAAGAAATTACCATTAATTCCAGTCACTTGTCTGGTCAACGAAGAAATCAAAAAGCAAAGGCTTAGCTCTTATCTCAAGTGCATTAATGTTTCACCAAAATATTTGTGTCAATTAGGTGCATAAACTAAGGTAAACATCCCTGAGTCAGGGTAGTCCTCTTTTAAGGAAATACTTTCTTATCAAGTCAGAATCATCTGTAAATCACTTATTCTCTTTATTATTTTTGTTTACTCTAAAAAAGTACTTACAGATACTGTTTTGGCTGATAATTTTATTTTTAGATGACAGAAACAAAGCATATTTCGTTCTTTCTCTTGGGTAACTACGCAATTGTTTGACATCCTGAACTTAAATGATCTTTCTGATGTGATGAAACTTTTCTTTTTACTAACTTCATCCCATTATTGTGACCAGGACTCTACTCAGAATTATTTTCCTTTTCTTGTTGTGTATTTGAGAAGAGAAAATAATTTAGACAAAGTAATATCTAAGTTGAACCACTATTCCAGGTTCCATTGGTTAACAGTAAATGTGTTATGTTTTTGAAACTTGTATGCTTCATATTGGGTACCTGTTTTATTGCTGAGTTTGTTTTTATACTGGTTGACCAATTAAATGACATCTCATGTGCATAACTGATTATGAATGAAAAACTTGTTCCTGAAATATTCTACTATATTCACCTGAACACCCTATTGCTGTAATCATTTTTACTAGCAAACTCATTTACCAGCATGTATTAGGAAAAAGTTGGAGGAGAGGCATGAATACAGCTAAAAGCAGCTGACTCATTTTTCTTTGGAAACAGTTTTGTAGGAAAAATGTCCTGATTGAAAATGAAGAATTTTCTCCTCCATGTGTTGCTTAACCTAGCTGTTATTCTTAAAGTTCATTTGTTGCTCTTGGAATTGTGAGCCTAGTATTTAGGAGGCAAAAATGTTCATATTTCTCTTAATGTATTTCATAAATGCCTGTGAAATGTCTGTCTTGAGCAGTGGTGTGACAACTCCCACAAACAGTTGCACATGGTGTCGGTATCAGTTTCTTCACCATACTACAGGTACCTTGGTCAGGTTGTTACCAGTTGCTCAGTTTCTGAGCAGGAGCAGCCAGCGATGCGATGCTTGGGAGCTACACCTCCCAAATGGGGAAATAAACATTCCAGAGATACTGCACGTGAGAAAACACTGTGCTGCCGGAATGTGGGCTGTTTTAGAAGAAAGATAAAACTGTGGTTTGGAATATCTTCTATTCCATGAGGGATTCATAGTACTGGTATATTTTTCTTTCCCTGAGTGTTACTGCATTAACCCCTGTATTCTGGTCAAGTTCCAACTTGAACAATTATGTTCTTCTCACTGAAATTCCCCCTGCCTTCTCTGAATATAATATTCTTCAATTTCTATTCAAAGCTGTTGTGAGGGTGTCGGTGTGAATGCCAGAGGTTGCCAGGTTTTAACCCAGAGGTATTACAGCAAAGAGAAACCCAGCTCTAACTACTGGTGGGACTTCGTTTTAGTCTTCTGGCTTATAAAAATAATCTTGGAAGCTTAAATTTTATCACCATTGTCTTTAATAAAATATACAGGGTTTTCTTTGGGGGGTGGGTTGTTTGGTGATTTTAGTTGTTTCTTGTTTGGTGTTGGTGTTTGTGGTTGGGTGGGTTTGTGTTTTGTGTTTTGGTTTGTTTTTTTTAACAGTTGGGGGATGTTGCGTATTGACCTCAGACTTATCCAAGTCCCTCCAGCTTGCCAGTATGGTTTTAAATTAACTGACAGCAAAATGTTTGAGCTCTTTCAAGATGGCTTATGTGACATATGTGCACGTGGTCTCTGAGAGGGTGTACAGAAGCATTGATTGCTGTGCACACTTCTGTCTCTGGTAGGAGCAGTTTCTTGGTATGATGAGCATGTAGAATAACTGCAGCTAACTGTCCTGTCTCAGCTGAAGCTTCCTCCCCAAACCAAAGTTAATGTTTGACGCTGATTCTCCGTTAGACCTCGGTAATGCAGAATTTCTCCTCTTCAGGCATTCTGGCACAATTAGGCTCTTGACGTAGTACTATTACTTGCTACTGCTGTCTGCTCATGGACCAGATACCCGCTGGAGTTCTGGAACAGCCGATTGGCTGCCCCGGAGTGACTGTTTCCTCTTAAAGAATTCCCTGCTGGTCCATCAGGCTGGATGGAGACCAAGGTTCTCGTGCCTTTGTACAGCCTTGCAACTAGTGTGTAAAGACTGCATAGAAAAGGTCTTTAATTCCTTGCTCGCTAGGTTACAACTACGGGGAAATATTTTTCTTTTTCTGTGTTCTTCTAATGGTTTGAAGAATGTTATGAGTGACTATAGGTACCTCTCTTCATCTTGGTCATTGCTTACTATTCTGAGTTACCTTGTCTGATATTAAGTAGTTATAGAACATGTCAAAACTTTTCCTAGGAAGAGAGGATTTTAAGATTCTCATTGCCTTTATTTAAATACTTCTGTCTTCCGAAGTTGATGTTTGAGTTTCACTGACACGTAGATCATGAGTGTGCAGGAGACGAGGGCCTGTAAGGAGTACGTGGTGCTGCACTGCATTCAGGAACAAGATGCTCAATACAACTGTGGCATTGCTCCTTTAGTAAGACCCAGAAGAGTCCTGTGATCTGTTCCACAGGAGTAGCTTAAATATTAATTTTGTATTTTTCATTGTTAGAAGTACTGAATATAAAATCAGAGGTAAGAGCAGTCTGTTCTGCAAGCTTCTTAGTACTGTGGGGAGGTAGCTGATGAGAACTCTGGGCTTTAGTGCCCTACAGTAACATGTGGGACACTGAACTGGTAAAATGGCTCGGGCTGAAGCTTACAAAAACACTTAGGGCTGGTGGAAGCAGACTAGAATATGACTAATTTCAGTAGGAACATAGCTGAATCCATACTAGATACTGGGAAAGATCTGGCCTTGTGTTGAAGAAGGTGGCTGAGCTTAAACTTATTTCTCTGCTGTTCAAAGATCTGAAGTCATGGTAATTTAAAGCAAAACTGTGCTTGAGGGAAGTTTAGTAAAGCTGATTTGATTCAGCAGGCTAGGCCACAAAGCCAGCTTTTCAGGTTTGTTCATGCAAGCAGAAAGGTGAAGAGGCACTGGCTCCAGAGCATTGTGCAGTTTTTGGCATGCTTACCTGCCTGAAATGTTGCAACATCAAAAGACTTGCCTTTTCTGTAACTGTGTGTCCCACCATACTCCTCAGGATGATCAAAGTCGCCCAATTGGAAGTGATTTAGCAAAACAAATCATCCTTAGTTGATACAGTAGCTTTTGGGGGATTTAGATCTTCCTTTGCTCAGGTGCCCATAGACAACAGAAACAGTTCTTTGCAGGATCTCCATCCATTGCACCCTGCTACTTGTTAACAGTCCTCTGTAAGTGGTGCTCACCTGCTTATGCACAGCAATACTGAACTCATCCTTTAGGAAAGAAAAACCTTTCTCTCTGTGGCAGCACTTCTCTTCAATAATTCTAAGAAAGGCACACTAACAAATGTGAGGAGTACTTGGACTTGGAAAGATATACTTGAAAACTTGAGGAAAAAGTAATTTTCAACTGTAACCTACAATTCAGCTTAAAAAAAAAAAAAGTGTTCTGAGTACCACCAGCAGGATTAAAATGGTAAAAAGTTGGGTTCTCTTTTCACCTTCAGGCTTTCCTTGTGCTTTTTCTGGGGAGGGGGGAAAAAAAAACCACACCAAACAACAAAAAACAACCAACCAAAAACAAACACCAAAAAAAAAAAAAAAACCACCAACCCACCAGGTTTAGGTAGTTCCACTTCGTTCTGGGAAGGCTGCTTTGGTGGCTCCTTTCCATATCTGTGTTGCCTTAAGTTTTCTTCCATTCTTTTAAACTTGCTTCTCCCATAGTGTCTAGAACAGATGGTACAATAATAGGCATTGAAAGTGGTAATTTTTTAAAAATCTTGCTCCTTCATATCCCCCTTCCCTCACTGTTTTCCATGTTACAGCACATGGCTTAGACTTTAAATAGCTTCATCTCACAGGTCTTC
Organism: Merops nubicus; assembly: GCF_000691845.1. Lineage (NCBI taxonomy): Eukaryota > Metazoa > Chordata > Aves > Coraciiformes > Meropidae > Merops > Merops nubicus. The sequence continues at coordinate 52,350 of NW_008622295.1, read as the reverse complement.
TGTCAGGTGTCTCACTTCATAATGCATGCTGTCTTTGTGCATTTCTAGTATTGTTTTATTTATGGTCTGCATATACCTTTTGTGTACAACACACAATCTCAGGTTCCTACAGGGAGCTCTTTGACTAGAGCTGCTAAGCTTGTGTAGTATGTTACCTGTGGTTATTTGCTTAGATGTGATCTTGAAAGAGCTGTTACTTGTGGGCTCTAGTGAGGAAGACTTACGAAGTCTTAAAAACAAACAAAAAAAATCCCTGTGACATACTGTGTTCAGAGTCTTGAAATGAAGACTGACTACTAACTGGATGCCAGTGGGATAAAGACATCTGTTTGAGAACTCAAATTCCTATCATCTTTCTGCAAAAACAGCATCTTGTCCTTCAGAAGCCTGTGATGAATATTCAGAGGTTGCTGGCTGAAGAACTGATAATCCTGAGTGGAGAAGACAGCCTCTGTGGAGGCTAAGAGATCAGAAGAACTTGTTACAAGTTCAAAAAAGGCTGCCCTGGTATGGATGAGCTCAGAACTGCCTGCACTTGGGAGGATGGTCATTTTTGCACATGGTCATTTTTCAGTGTCAGTGCCAAGTTTCTCCAAAACTTTCCACCTCTACGTTCCTGACCCTGCAAGTGAGGTACTTGTATACACCTTGGTACTGTGCTGTACTGACAGATCATCCAGCTCCAGCCCGAGTTGTGTGACAGGTCTCTCGGAACTGCATGTCAGTGATTTTGTCCAGGAGATGGAAAGACTCTCTACGCTGTCTTGGGAGTGTGTCCAAGGCTGAACGGTGATGACATAGAGATTGCTGCCCAAGGGTCAGATGAGTACATATCTCAGCTATATTAAGGGATATTTGTGGGACTTCAGTGTTACTGTTTTCCCTCAATGAGTATCCTTAAAACTGACAAAAGTAGCAACTGATTCATAAAATCATCAGAGTTGGTGTAGATGTGATTTGAAATAAGATTTGGCTCTATAATTTTTATAGAGTGAGTAGCAGCACTATTGGGTTTTCTGCTATTCAGGTTAGGTCTTATAGGCTGTTGAATACCAGTTGGTATAGCAGGAGCCAGAACATGGCTGTTAGAGCTGGGGACCATCTCCAAAGCAACAGGCAGCTGTTTCATTGTTTTGATATTCTGCAAAGTGTTGTTTGTAGTTGCATTGCTGTTGGGTAAGAATCTCCAGTTTTATCTCAGAAGGAAAAAATTTCTCCTTCATTGTTTCTCATGTCTGTTTTCTTTTATAACCAGGGTGTGTGGGCTGGAAATCTAAGCTGTTCAGTGATTTTTTTTTTTTTTTTTTAACGGTAGACTTTTAAAGGCAACATAGAATGAAGTTTTATCTTGCCCAAGTGTAGGAATCTAATGAATGATTTTACTTAAATTCCTGAGCTCAGGGGTTCTTAGCACATTCATGGGATTTATGGCATTTGTCTGGCTAGCTGGATGGGTGAAGCAAATAGTGATGGTTTTAGAAAAAGTGGCTATGTAGCCCAGTTCACGCTTGTTTACAACAGTCGAGACTGTCATACTCTACCTGGTCAGCTAGGACCTTACTTAACTGTTTTGGCCATGTCGGACTCTCATGATAGACTTGGGATGATACCTGGTGACTTTCTGTCCTTTAATGGTCTGCTACTGTCACTAACATTTTTGCATTTTGGTAAATCAAAGATCTGGTGAATTTTCAAACTACTGAATAGCTATTCTGAAAACTGCACATAGCTTTTTGTGAAAGTTTCAGTACCTCATCTTACTGCTACACTTAAAAACCTTTAGAGTTTTCTTTCTCCCCTTTGCAAGATGACTATTATTCCTGTTTTGGACTTGAGCTTTTAGAGTTTTAAAATATCAAGTACCTTCTCATTGAGATAGTAAATACTGCATGGCTATTTTTAAAAGAGATGACTATGCATTATTCTCTGGTTTGTAAGAACCTGGCCTGTATATGCAAGTATGTGCAAGGTTCATGCAGGTCATCTGGACAAGAAGCTGCAGATCTTTTTTTCTTCCTGTGATGGCTTGATGTTGTTTTGAAGTGCTGTTGCTAACCTGGAGATCGGCGTGGACAGGACATAGGCATCCCGTTTGGGCTGGCACACCTCTGGAAGAGCAGAGCACATCCTAGTGCAGCTGCTCTCCAGTGCGTTGCTGTGGCAGTGAGCATGCTGTGCTTGTCCAGGTCCTATGTTGTGAGAGACTGTACGCATTAAAAAGTTGAATCCTGTCTCGGCTTTTCTTTGCAGTTTTTAATGTTTAACCAGGGTTTTTTTGAGGAAGCGTGTGAGTCTCTAGTGTTGTGGATTCTGATCAGTCATCAGGATTGTTCCTATAGAGAAGAGACTGCTTAATTCATGTCCTTGGCTGGGGGAAGACTTAGCCTTCAAGTGCAGTGTGTACTCCTTGGGCATCAGTGCCCACTGTGACTTATTGGGTCTTTACCCAGTCTTCTAAAGTGCTTCACTTGATGCCCGGATTGGAGAGTGTAAGATACCTCTGTCAGAGCTGATAATCTGAATTGTAGTGAGTGGGGGAGGTGGAGAAGGTTTCTGTAAACTGTAGCCAGTGGCTGGGGACTCCTTTAGCATAGTGCAGTAACTGTAGTTGTCCCCAAAGCAAGCACTGCACCTGATTTCAGCTGCTTGAACAATTTCGGTTTTATAAACCTGTTCTGTATAATTCCTTTTGATATCTTTGAATTATTTGATGTGCTCATGCAAAACAGAAGTATGTCTACTTGAGATGGCAACTAGAAATGGATTCACGTGAAACTGGAAGGTAACTACATGCAAAAGTAGTCCGATTTACATAAAAGAAGTAAGAGAATACAGAGTTAAAATTTTGACTGTCTACAACTCAACTTCTGACTGCATCATGTCTTGCAAAGTTTAGAAATCCTTACAGTACTCAAGAGAAGAGTTGTGACTAAAGAATGCAGTCTTAGATTTGACTTCTTTTCTGGTTTTATTTTTTTTCTCATCTCCTTTTTACAATTTTCTAGAAAACAGCAGATTGTGGGCTTAGGTGGAAGATCGTGTAGAAATTTGAGTCCAGAAAACAGATGGCAACAGCTTCTTTAGAGCTTTTGTGGCTTGTTATAGAATAAGCATTTAGGGACCTTTCAAAAGCATGTGTCCTGGACCAAATGCCATATCCAGTCCTAAGAGCTCAATATTAATGTTTTGATCCATTACAGTATATAAAAAGCTGCACTGATTTGGAGCTCTGTTTTAATGTGTATTTGTGCCTATTATCACAGGTTGGCTCCTGGTGTATGGCTCATGGCTGTGCTAAAAGGGGGAGCATTCTAGAAGCTCTGGTGCTTTCACAGGTGGCCACAGGGGTGAAGCTAGTGCTTGGTCTCTCAAGTCCCTTGCTTAAAGGATGGGTCATGAAGCACCCCAAGTGTTAAGAGGTGTTACTCTTTCAGTGGTTTTTGGCTCGGAAAGAGGTATATTTTCAAATACGTAAAGCAGAGCAACATTTTCTCTGCCCTGGCACACTAGTGTCTGATGAAGTTAGGATGTGAAGGTGTGGAAGAGGTTGAGCATTGGGGCCAGTCTCTTTTCAGTGGTGCACAGTGGTAGGACAAGGGGCAATGGGCACCAACTAGAACACAGGAAGTTGCACCTAAATAAGGGAAAACTGGTGGAAGATTGAGAATGTCCAAGTAAGGGAGGAGACTCTGGGAGGCTGCCCAGAGAGATTGTGGAGCCTTTTCCTCTGGAGACTTTCAAAACCTGCCTGGACGCATTCTGTGCAACCTGCTCTAGGTGACCCTGCGTTAACAGGTGGTTTGGACTAGTTGCTTTCCAAAGGTCTGGACCTTCCAACCCTCCCTACCAAGCCCTGCTGTTCTGTGTGATTTCCTTTTGGTCCTAGGTGTGCCATGGTGTGATCCATTTTAGCTTGTGCTCCACGGCAGTGCCAGTCTTCCTGGGCCCTGTTAACATGGAGGGAGTTGCAGAGAGCCTGCAGAGCTGTGTAAGTGGCTGAGCTCACAGCAGGGAGCTTTGAGAGTTGAGAGTGCAGGGGGAAAAGAGATTCCTTCTGTCTACTTGGTACATCTGTTTTGCTCAGTTTTTATACTCTTTCAAAAGGATTTGGTTCATATATGACATGTTCTTAGTCATCAGAGTTTGCCTGTGGTTTGGATTTTAAGGAACATGAATGTTTTTATTGAGGGATTCTGGCATGGGATCCCTAAACTTGTGTTGATGCTTTAAGGCATGGAGCTATTTTATTCAAACACTTGACTATTTTCTCATCCTGATTGTTGATTACTAATTACTCAGATTGTATTGGTATAGGTTAAACTATTTCAGTGTCTGTGCCAAAATTTCTCAGGGCAGATGAGTGTGATGGAATTGCATAGACCATCCCTGGCTATCCTGTACAAATGCTGATAAAAGATACCAGTCTTACATATACTATTGTAATAAGTATTTTAAACATGTAGCAAACTGCACCTTTTGCAGTCATAGTCTCCTTTTCTTGTCTGGCTCTCCTCTGCCACAACCACTATTTGCCTTCATTTTTCCCCTATATGCCTTCCAACCTTCTTCACATTGTTTCTTCAGTTCATTTTTGGATGCTAGTCTTGCATGCCCGGCTCAGAGTCTGATCTCTTATGTTGTTGCCAGTTTGCTGTGTCTAGGGGAAAATTGATTTTTTTTTTTTCCTCCTCTCTCTTTACTGGATATGTACTGTAGAAATCAATGTTTTATGAGATGGTAGAGAGCAGGAACAGTGGTGGCGGCAGCAGCAGCAGCAATTTAGCTGAAGCTGCAGCGAACAAGCCCAGTGTTGCAGGCTCATTATTCACACTCCAAGTCCAGAATGGGAGGACTGGAAAAAATTTTGGTTTTGGCCTGAGAGCAAGAAAAGGATTAAACCATCAGTGGACTTATTTTAAGTTTTGTTTTTGAGAAAAAGAAGGGACTGAGAGCAGAATGGAGTACAGAATAGTGTTTTATGCAGTGATGATTGAAGATCATAAGACTTTTTTTCCTATTGTCAGTCCTAATTGGCAGCTGGCACTGATTAGCAAGAGGAAAGAAGTCTAGGAAAAGAGAGACAAATGGGGAATTTTTAGTGGAAAGCTGATGAGCAAAAGAGGACTTCTGTTGATGTAGATACTAGTGGTTTTAAAAGAAATGAGCTTTCTGAACTTCAGTTTCTTGGAAGTATAGCTTGTATTGCTTTATACAGAGATCAGTTTTTTTTAGTCATTTAGCTTGTTTAGCTAAGGTCTTGAATGTCTTGAGCCATTGTGATGTCCCAGTGTGAACCCAGAGTTTGCCTGTAAACCGTAGATGATTTTTTTTCTCTCCCCTGCTTAAAAAATAAGAGGAATGATGGGTTGAGGTATGAGGGCAGAGTAACTCTTTCAAAGATGGTTTGTAGCATGGTTTGTTAGGAAATTCTCTGTTCATGCGGTGGTGACAGTGACAATTTTCTGCCTCAGATTCTTTAGCAATGAAAGCAAAGATCTGGGACTGTATCTCCTGGCATTATGAGGTGGTCCTGTTGCCACGTCAGACATCAAGTGCTAGCAGCACGGAGGCTGTATTTCTGAGTGCAGGGCACTGCATAGGCCTGTGAATGACATGTGTTTGACTCTTAGGTCAGTGCAAGTTGGCATGTTTCTTCCAATTCAATGCACACTTGCAAAGGTGGAGCCTGTGTGTGGCTTAATCACACCTGAATTAAAAAGAATCTCAACAATGAGGTGAAAGTCTAAATGTAATGCTGAAGTTGGCATGCTGCAGGAGCACAGATACTGAGCCAGAAATGCCTTCTCAGGAAGGAGACAGGCTGTTAATCGATTTCAGGTTTTTGCCTTTCATTTTCTGAAGACATTTCAAGAAGCAGTTGGAATAATTGCACGATTTTGTATCTGTGGTGCTTGTTTTGGAAGTCTTGAGTACCTCATTTGGATTCCCAATTTGCTGTGGAGACTTGAGACACCTGACCTTCCTAGAGTTCAGCCCTGCCTATAAGATCAGGGTATGTATGTGATGATGCCTGTTCCTGTAGGCTTCACACTGTGAAAGGCTGTATGAACATCTTGCCTCTTGCAGGATGGCTTCAGAGTGTGGAGTGGTTCTGCAGATCTGTGGGTGGAAATCAGTTTCACAGGAAGAGTGAAAAGACATCTCTAAAGGAAGAATAGCTGTATTTTTAAACATAAAAGGATTAGGGATTAGCTACTGAATCAACAAAGTTAGCAAGTCTGTTTTGAAAGGCTGGTGGTAGTAACAGGAATAAGAAGTGCAGCACCAGTATCTTCAGGTAGAACAAAGGGCTCTGTTATCTGTGGAATTAAGGAAAGATCTAACTGGCTTTGCTGAAAGTAGTTTAGTTGCAGCTGCCACCAGCTTCAACAAGATAAACTGCATAGTGTGAGGTGTAGGCTTTTGTAGCCAGGCTGTGTGTATCTGCTCACCACAGTGTCTGCTACAAAGAAATTGGCTCTGTGTACCTGTGTGTAGATGCTCCATCACTGAATGTGTTAATTTCACACCCATCCTTACATAAAGTGTTAACACCAACACTGGAAGCTACATCTCAAGCAGACCTAAATATAATAGAGTTATTACTGATAAACTGCTGGTAAAATAGAATCATTAAGGTTGGAAAAGTCCTCTAAGATACCATGCAACACTACCATGACCATTAAACCATGTCCCCAAGTGCCACATCAACATGCTTTTTCAGCATCTCTGGGGATGGTGACTCTACCACCTCGCTGGGCAGCCTGTTCCAATGCCTCACCACTCTTTCAGAAAAGAAGTTCTTCATAATATCCAGTTGAAACCTCCCCTGGCATAACTCAAGCCCCTTTCGTCTCATCTTATTGCTAGTTATTTGGGAGGAGAGACCAACATCCACCTCACTCCAGCCCCCTTTCAGGGAGTTGTGGAGAGTGATAAGGTCTCCCCCTCAGCCTCCTTTTCTCCAGGCTACATGATCCCAGTTCCCTCAACCACTCCTCACAAGATGTGTTCCCCAGGCCCTTCACCAGCTTTGTTGCCCCTCTCTGGACCCTCTCCAGCACCTCAGTCTAAAAGCGTGCTCTACTTCTAAAAGATCAAGTTTCAGTATTTTTCAGATAGAGGAGTACTTTATGCAGCAAATACTTCAGCAAGCCATTTGGAAAAAATTCCTCATAAAACTTGGAAAAACCTTTATTGGCCGAAGTATTGTATGGACTGGAAACTTGGTGAAGAACCTTAAGCAGAAAGAGTAGATGTGGCAGTAATTTGATCTGTGGGGCAGGGAACAGTGCTTGTAGGGTAAATATCAGGCTCAGTTAAATGGAATGTCTTTATTAATGATTTTAAGGAGGAGGCTAAACAGCTCATCAGTTAAATTCACAACTTGATACTAGATGGGGATTTTTTTTCAAGCTCAGATGAAGGAAAAAAAGAACTCATGGAGTAGAAAGTATGAAGTGGTTAGATTTGAGGAGACAGTATAAAAACAAGCTGAAAGATGTGTACGTTTTAGTGGAGAGAGATCTGTTGTATTTTTATGTGGGAGAGGTTTGTTCAGCATGTTTTACCTGGCTGTGTATATGCCTCTGCTGTACTAGTTCAGAGACGTGCTTTGGCAACTGTAATTAGTGTTGAGTTCTTATTCATGCTGAAGACTATGGGTAAGAATTAAAATCAGCTCATAAATACTGTAATAAATCAGAGGCTTTTTTTCATGAGGCCATGCTTCTGTAAACAGCAGTCTGATTCTGCAGAGATGCTGAGGGGCCATATCCCTTAGGACTTAAAACAAATGAGGACATTTAATACTTCATAAATCAAACTAGTTTTTAAAAGTTACTCAAAGAAGTAGTTATCACAGTTTATGCCCTGAGCTAAGCTGCAGTTCAGCCCATTGTTACTTGGTGAATATGCAAACTGCTCTTTCAACATCTTTCAAAGTAACATTGATCAAGGAAACAACTTTTCTCCTATTGTCTGCAGGGCACTCACTGGAGGAGGGAGGGAGAGGCCAATCTTGTGTATCCCCACTGAATCTGTATGTGTGGGTGTGTTTTGTGCCTGTGGGATATTTCAGAGAAGCAAGTGAATGATCTCCTGTGTATTTTTTACATTACAACACACTTCAGCTGTGTAGGCAAGAAGTTGGTGACATCAACGTCCTTTTCTGTGCTGTGTAGAGTCAAGAGCACTGATATACTTTCAATAGATCTCCTATTCAGAACTTCATTAGCTTTCAGGGAACAGAGCAATTCTGGATCTAATAGTGCTATAATTGTCAGTCTTGCCAAAAACATTTTACTAGATGCTGTTGTAACTGATGCTTGATGTTATTACAACTTGGGGAATGCATTGTTTTATAAATGACATGAATAAAACATGTAATACTGAGGAAATCCAATGTTAGCAGTTTTAAATTTGGTCATGCTCATTATAAAGAAAAGTTTAAGCTTCCTGGTAGAAAACACCAGACAATTTTCTCCAAAATGTCCACTGATATGTTCTGCTTGATTTAATTTAGATGTTGAATATTTTGTTTCATGTTCATTATAAATAATTTTTTTTGAGAAAAGACTTTATGTAATTTTTTTAAGGCCTTCCTTTTTTTCCTATCAAGTAATTCAAGTATTTTGAGGATTTATTCCTATTAAACCTTTTTAATTCCTGATTTAAGTCTAGTATCATCAGTATGCATTACTGTTGGTTCAGAATCTCTTCAGAACATTTCTTGATATCTTGCATATGAAAAACTGTCTGATAATTTTCATAACAGTACTGTGATATTCTTGAGTTTTGCTAGTACTGAAGGACTATATTCTACTTCAGCTAATGAAAGATAGAACCTGGGTGGGCTCCAGCAGGAAACTTTGCATCAGACAGTTCATAAACTTCTGCCAAAAAGCCAGCCCTTTGACAAGAGACAGCTAGTGCATATGATGGGTTTTTTGCTGCTTGCAGTTGTTTCAGGCTGACTCAATGCCATGGTGAACCCCAGTTACTGGATGCAAATTCACTGAGCTGTTCTGTGCACATTGCCAAAGAGCAGTTGCTGCACTGAAAGAAAAAATCTGGAGGATGGAATGCCTACAGAGATGTTTATGGGAAGTGCAGAGAACAAAAAGGGAAGAAGACTAGTGATGAACAGCTGAAGTAAAGAGTAGGCCACTTGGTTTGTAGGTAAGATACAATAGGCAAGCTAGGAAGAATAGTGAAAGTGAAATGAGACTTGATTGAGATGGGGGTTTGATCATAAATAGTGGTCTCTTAGAAATAGTATTTTCTCTTTTTGTATGGGAAGGCACAGCTTCTGTAGGTAAAAATAATTGCAGTAGCTGATGGAAGATGATGAGGGTTGGAGTAGGGGTTCCTGTTTTGTTTTCAGATCTACAACTGTTAAATATGGCTCCTACTTAAGAGTCAAGAAAGCATCTGAAATGAAGAATCCCATGCTATTGCTTAACCTCTATGATGAAAAGACAAACATTTCCTGAATGTTTGAAAAGCTTGAATTTCTTTTGAAAGCTCAGATTTGTTCATCTTACACAGGTTCTGTGTGTAGTTTGTGCACTTTTACAGTGGCCAGGGGTTTAAAAAAGATTGGAAGAATCTCATACAGTGACGTGGAGTATTTTTGGTGCCTGAGATCTGCAGGGGAAGTCTGTAACTGAATGAATCTTAATGCATTAAAACTACCGAGCTCCTCAAATACTTCACTGCAAGGAAAGCTCTCCATAGACTAGCACCTCTGCTGTGACTTTTGCATTTTCTCCTATGTTGTTAATTCCTTTTAGCTCAACAACAGGTCTTTGGTAGGCTTGATGTAAATATTTTGTTTGCAGTAAACCCATCAGTGTGTTTGTGGTTACATTCAGATCTGTTGGCTGGGTTTTGCTGGCTAGCAAAACAAGTTGTAAATTGGGTTCTGTGTTTGTTTTGGTGATGGTTGGGGTTTTGATGTGTCAGTACATAGTTGTGAATATCAGTAGCTTCCTAATTTTATCACAGGAGATGGTGGGGAGGAATGCAGATGGTTAGGTGGTGGCTTGGTTTTTTTTTTTTTAATGGTAACCTTCCCCTAAACTTGCAATGTGAGTTCTGAATTTATTTAACCCAGGTCTATCTTTGATTACGCTGATGAGGTTTTGATGGGTGTTTGGCAGCACTCCAGTGGTCTATGTCTTTTTTTAACTTGATTTCAGTAACGATTTCTCTCTAACAAAGTGTATTGTTGTCTGGAATTCAGGAAGTTGAACACTCTTGAACAGCCAGTCTGCTGCTAGGTGTGTAAACACATCTTTTTTTTTTTTTTTCTTGTAAGCAGCTTAAGTATTTTTTGCTTTCTTTCTGTGTTTTTCACAGACTTTCCTGCTACACAAGTAGCATAAAGAAAAGTAGCATAACAGAATTTCTTAAACTAAGTTCAGAGTCTAGTTTCCCACTCTGTCCCAAAAGGAGCAATAGTTAGTAGCATAGAGGCTACTTCTGTATCCTTAAATGGAAAAGACATAAGAGTTCATTTTAAACTAGTCCAAAGATTTAGGACAAAGGATATGCCAAACGTGGAGTAGTCAGTTCAGAAAAGAAACCAATGGGTTGTGTGTAGTACTGTACACATAGGAACTGGGCATGGAATTGTCTGCTACTAGCAGATCAGAAATACTATTCCCAGCTGACACTGCAGTGCCTGCGGGGAAAAGCTCTCTTGTGCAGGAAGCTGTGGATGAATGGTTGGAAGTCAAGGAGGGCTGGTTCTTCCCAGAAGGCTGATGACAAATTGTGACAAGGTATCAGAAACGGTTGGAACAGTCTTAATTTTTCTGTCCTGTCTCCCAATTTTTATGTCACATTTAAATCCTGATGCAATAAAGATTATGCTAGTACTAGCAGTGGCAGTTGCAAAGAGAAATGCTTGAAGTATACCGTTGGAAGTTAAGATTCTGTTTCTTCCTGTTGATTTCACTGCAAGCCGAGTTGTGTGCATAGTTGTCAGACAACACGTAACAGAAACCTTTAGCTCTGAAATGTACTGGAGAACTTTCTGTACAGCACTGCAACTAAAAGGCTTGAATGACCTTGAAATCTAGTTTTAGTCTAATATTTGATAATTACTATGACTAAGGAATAGAAGGCACCCTAATATTTGATGTCTTAGCCAGTTCTTGAGGAATAAATTTGTGAGTTATTGTGTGGAAGCCCAAGTGTAAATCCTTGCTGGAAGTCAGCTGCAATAGCTTCCCACTCCCCTGAGGATGGCAGCCTCGTCATGTATACTGAGTTGCCAGGCATAGTCTTTATCTGCAAGTAGTTTTACAGGTGAGAAATAATCTCTTCCCACCCACTTGCTTTTATTTCTTTGTTTTCTTATCATCTCCGAGGTAAACCCATCAGTTTTCCCCCAAGTATCATGTACCTTCTTGGTAGAAGTTAGAATAAAAACCTGTCCTGCAATTAAAACTTGATGAACAATTACTTAAAACATCAAATTGCTTATCCATGTTCTTGTTAGCCTTAACAGTCCATTTTCCAAACATAATTGAACAAGAGCAATTACTTAATTTTGGAAGTTTGATAAAGCTGTTTTGCAAGATGTTTGGTATTGGAACACTGTGATTTACCAAAGTGGTTTGAAAGGCTGTAAAGGAGTTGTTGCTTTATTAGGGTTTGTCTTTGCAATGAGTAGCTTCAAGATACTGTGGAGATAGGGTCATTTTTCATAAACTCCAGAAAACTACCCCATGCCCCACTGTGAATGCAGCCACTGATATGGTAATCTCAGACATGGATTTGCAGGTGCTGCCTACAGCTGCCAGAGTTGAGGATATTGAGCAAGGGAATTCTCTAAGTCATATACATACAAAATAGGAGTAGATGAGCATTTTTTTTTTTTTTTTTTTCCTTTTCTACTCCTGTGCTAAAAAGCAGAGTGAAATGTCTGCACAGGGAAGGGCATTTGTGTCCTTTCTGGCAATGTTTCAAACTTCCTTTCTCTTGGAATAATAAAGCTTTGAAAAACGTGTGATGCTCTGCCTCTCACTTGTTTCCACTGGATGACATGGGGGTAGTCCTCTGTTTGGGTGGTAATATGTTGGGGAAAAGGCTACAGGAGCAGTGGTCTAGCAGGGGACCAGAGCTATTACAGAGCAGTAAAACACCTTCCTGTTTTAAACTAAGTCAACAGAGCAAGGAAGGGAAAATCAGAAATTGCCTGGTGAATATGAGTGGTGCTTTTGCTTTTCCTTGTTCTCCACAGTAATTTTTGGTATTTTCCACTAGATTCTCCTTTTTCCACCAGGTGCCAAATTGTATCTTCTGGGGTTATAAATTTGGCTGTAGATGCAGCTTAAAGACTCTCTAATAAAATTATCTTTACACCTTGTTTCTGTGAGGTGCTAAATGCCTCCTATCAGACACTGAGTGCTTGACGCTATATAGAATTAGGATTTATACATTACATTGTGCGGTGGTGATGGTCCTGTGAAGGTTTCAATAACAAATAATGGTAAAAGGCTCTATGGAATGCTTGAAATCACAAAAGGCTTGTATTTAAGGGGCAGGCTACCGAAATTTGGGTGTCATTACAAAGGCATTTACAAAGACAAAAATGAGTTTTGACTCTGACTTGAAGTCTGTGAAGGTATGGTAAAAAGATTATTCACCATCTAAAATGTTACTCAATTTAACGAAAGTCAGAATGAGGATAAATATTAAACTGTCTGAGAGATTTGTTTCTCATACTGTGTAGGATTTTTGCATAACATGAGTACTGTGACTAGTGTATGTGTTCTTGCCTTTCTCCCTAAAGGCAGAACCATGTGCAGTAGAAAGCTTGGGTTCTGATTTTTGGTATGGTTTGCAGATGCCTTGTGCACTAAAGTTTAAAGTAATGAGACACACTAGACCGAAGTGCCAAAGCTATGAAATCATGGATCTCTGGATAAATGTTCAAGAGTCAAAGTATGTTTCACTGAAGAAAATTTAAGGCACCAATTAAAACACAAGTGGGCAAAGCAGGAATACCTTCAGGTGATGACAAAATTTTATCTCAGAGGTCAAATTCAACATGGTACCTAGTACTTGTGGAGTAAAACTGAATACGCCACTAAAAGCAAGGGAACCTTGCTTTTGGGATAGTTTTTCCTGTTATGGATTTGGCATAGCTTCAGTCTTTGTAATGGGCAACTCCTTTCTTCATCTTGAATACTCGTAAAGACTTTAATGCCCATCCATTTGAAAGCTGGTAGTTCATGTAATAGCTTTTAGTATAACTACTTGATATTACTTCCTTGACAGTAGTAGCATGGGTCCTGTAACATACAGGATCAGGCTATGCAGGGACACTAGCCACTCAACACTAACTGCCTTTAGGTACTGATTAATTTTTCCTTATGTTTAGATGATTTTGATATAAAGCCTTTGTTTTGTACATCAGTATTTTGTGCTTCAGATTAGGACCTAACTTTAATAGAAAAAAAATTCTGTCATCTGTTAATGAAGAAATTCTTCATTCTTCTGATAGGCACAGCTTCTTATTGTAAATTTCTTCTATATAACTTGCGATCAGATTTTTTTTATGTATATGGAAAAATAAAGTAAAACGTTTCATTACTGAAATGTAATATATAGGTGGGGTTTAGTAGTATCTTATATCTGTTTTCTAAAGCAAAAACTTGGCTGTTACACAAGGTTACAAATGTTTGTATTGCTTTTATGAAGTCTTCAGCATCCTGTTGTAGACAGTATTGTATAAACTCCAAGAAATGGTCTTGCTTAAGAGTACTTGGTGTTTAGATGTTGCAAAATTACTTGATTGTGTGTTTTCTGAATTTAACTCTACTATTCCATTATGTCTAGGAGTTTAAAATAAATGCATCTACTTACTTTTGTCTGTGTCAATAGACTTTCAGGGCTTCGTGTTGTTCTCTTCCTATGAATGATGAATTAAGCGTGTTCTGTTGTAGAACTGGCCGAGTTCCTGAAATTGTTTGTTGAAAAAGTGGTTTGAGAGCTGTTGAAAATCAGCTTGCCTAGTGAATTCTCACTATGGAAACATTTTGTTGCTGCAGCTTTATTAATAGCAAATTAAAGACACTTATGAAAACCTGTGTAAACTAATAAGGTAAAGTGTGACATGAAATTCCTGCCTTCCTACTATTGCTTGTATTGAGTTACAGGAGTGTAATAGAAAATTTTGCTAGAAGTTATTCATAGTTCAGCGTAAGCAACTGGGCTTTTGCCTGTTCCTTCAGGATGGTGAAAATATCTTTTGTTATAGTATTATGAAAAAGCTTATGACTCCTCTTGTACTCACAAGGAAAAGGATTGTCAAAGTCTGCCTGGATATTTGGGAAAGGAAGACACTGAATCCTGTTTACTTGTAGTAGGAGCACTGTATGCTACAGAATGACGTGTAGAGCACTTGCTGGAATTTTATTGCAGCAGTGAGGAGGAGTAGCCCAGGTTTGGTGTTTGTGGTGGTGTTTGTTTTTTTTTTTCTTTTAGCTGGAAGCTGTGATAGTTCACAGTATATAAAGCAATGAATTTGAAGCACAAGGTGCAGTTCTAGTCTTCCCTCCTTTCCTTCCACTGCCCTCAGCACCCAGAAAACACAAACCCCCCCAAAATCCAAAAGAAGCTCTCCAAGCTCTGCTGTCCGAGTTAGATAGTAAAAACAAAACAGCATCTGTGCTTGAGAGATTGCCAAGGTGGAATTAAATTATTGTTAAAGAGCAAACATTGTTCTGTTACCTTGAGGGAAATGACCCTCAGCAGAAAATGTTTTGCTTCCTAATTTAACCAATTTACACAAAGCAATTTAATGTGTCTTTTGCCCTTGCTGTGACATTTGCCTTCTCAGCCACAGAAGGTCCCACCAGCAAGGGGAGAGGAGGCAGCCAGGCGAGGGGAGCGATGCTCTGTGCCAGCTTCAGATCCTGAGAAATGTGAGAGCTGACATCTGTCCCAGACAATTCTTTTCAAACGCTGTGACACACAGAGCAGTGCTCTGTGGGATTTAGCAGGGGGAATGTCTTGTGGTATAGTAACAGCTGGCTACAAGTACGGGTAGCAGGCCTGAGAACACAAACAAAAGAAATCCTATGCTTAGGTCAAAACAGGGAAGAGAGAAAATATTCAATATACACTTGTTAAGCTAGTTATTGTTTGCTACCTAATACTTTTCTAGTAAACTGTGTGGGTAAAAGGGTGAGTTCTTTGGTGACTCTGTTTCTTCCGCTATTTACACTGTCAAACTCCTTTACTGATGCAGGTTTTGGTTCATTACAAGTATGTCTCACACTGTCATTTCTTCCCCTTCCAGCCTAAATGTTCACCAGCTTTTGGAGTAACTTCGCAGTTTTTCCCGTAGCGTTGAAAAAAAGTTTCTACTTTGCTTTACACTTTGATGGTCTTCATTAACTCAATCTAATTAAGACAGGGACATAACCAGTTAAAAGATAATGTTTCTGAGCTGAGAAGGCATTAGAGATTATTCTAAACATCTTGTTGTCATGTAATGTTTTATCTTATTCTTGCTTTATGCTGAAATGTTCTACCAGTTCTCTACCTGTTATGTTGAAAAATTATTTCAAACATATCTCATTCTAACCAGTTGCCTTCCTTGAGCATCAGTAACAGCTTTGAATAGTGTGGAATATTAAAAAGGCACATGTTATTACTTTTTTAAAAAGGAAAAATATTACTTGGGAACAGTCACTGATTCTGCTTTCACAGAAACAGGGATACATTCATGGAATTAGTGCATGCAGATGTTATGGACCAAAGAAAAAGGTGGAGTAGTAAGGACAAGTTTCGTTCTAGATGCATAAATGAAGGTATGAGATAGTTTAGTCTTAAAGAGAGTTTGGAGATTTAAAAAGCTGTTGCAAGTAAGAATGGAGTGACTGTTCTCCTTGTCCAAAGTGAAGGTGGATCCCTTACTGCACTAAGAAGCGTTGGTCCTGTGAATTTCCATATCACGTTATTTATGGCCGAAGAACCAAGCGTGGTCTACCATCCAGGAGGGACTGTGTGAGAAACTCCTTGGAGAAGGAAGCATATATCAGGGGCCTCATGAACCCAGCCTGGATCCAAATTTTACAGCATAGAATGAGATCTCTTAGGTACTGATCTCCTAGAATACATTCACCACCAGTTTCTAGTTTGTTTCTTCATATCACATGTAAAAGATGGACTTTGGGAGGAAGGTGTGTGTACGGGCAAGAAAGGGGCCTCCTACAAAATTTTCACCATTTCTTGATTCTGTCCAACTGGGCTAAGTCTTATGATAGATATGGCTTCACCAGATGAACTCGGTGTTGAAAATAAGTATTAAAAAAAAACTTAGTGCAGTTCTATTTGTGTTTAACTTTTTAATATATAGGTCTGGCTTTACCAGATGGTTCTGCTGCGCTCTGCGGTGTTTTGGGCTGATGTAAGGGTGGAGTGGGTAGCCATGCACCATGCTTCTTGAGAGTGTTTCATGAAAGGCCCTGCAAGTAGATGCAATCATGGCTTTTTCAAGCTGCACTGAAAGGTTAAATGCTGGTGATAAGAATTCATGCAGCTGGGCAAAAATACTGCAAATGAGAAGATGAATTTCAGACAACTGGGGCAGTGCCCCTTTAAACTGGTGCATGCAAACCTTTCACAAAGACAGATACCAAGTTGTGAAGCAGCCTAGTAATAAACAGAAGAGTCTTAGCAAGGTGGGGGAAAGAAACTGTTTGGTGTGCCACGGTCTAAAGATGTAGAGCCTGGGTGGAACATGAGGCTTTGTTGGACCAGGCAGTCTTCCAATAGAGCAATTGCTTTGCATCTCTTCTTGTATTTGTGTAAAAAATGTAAGGTGGACATCAAGCTGGAAGATTACTTGTTTCAAGACATTTTCATGGCATTGGAATATGTGTAACTCTAAAGATTTCTAATAGAGGCTTCAATTTTATTTTCAGTGAAGAGAACAGAAAGCTTGGTTGGAACATTAAAAGATCAGAATACATTCAGATGAGCATGAAAAATATCTTCTGAGAACTAAATAACAAAGAGCATGTGTTATGAGGGTTGTAATTAATTTTTATAAAAATGTAGGAAGGATGTTTCAGTAGGGGAAGTGAGGATCATAAATGTTTGTGGGACTTCTGGTTTTTTTGTTTGTTTGTTTTTTGGTTTTTTTTTTTAGTCTTGCAAGGAACAAACACTGCTTTACCAGAACTTGTTGCTTTCTGGCATGGGAAATTAAGGTGTGAAGGCTTCTGAAGCCCAAGTGCTTAAGGAATTGGAAACTTGCCCTTTCTGGTCTCTGGTATTTGTAATATTTCTGTTCCAAGAGAATTTATATTAGCCAAGGGAGCTTTAAGTTGGACAGAATTCCTACCCTTCCCTCAAATCTGCAAATCACTGAAGAACTGATTTCTTTCCATATGGTTTTAAGATGTATGGATCCATGGTGTCCATAAGTTATGAGTGTTTGCCTTTGTCTTGATTTGGGTCTGAAAAGCCTGCTAAGCTCAAGCTTTCATGCCAAGAGGAAAATGAGAAGGGAAGCAGACCAAAGAACTGAAGAGGTGGTGTGCAGGTCTGGCATCCACACTTCCAAGATGATGTGGGGTTTGTAGTCTAGGAGTAAGCATGCAGCACAATACAAGAACATGCTTCTACAACTCGATCTCCCAACACATCTCTGTTCTACTGTGAGTCTAAGACAAAATGGGTTTAGAGGTGCAGTAGATCAGAAGGCCCTGTGAGTGGGTTGGATGCATGGCAGGGATGGAAGTGAAGGGCTGTTGAGCTGTATGGTGAGGATGGTTCTTATCAAGTATGTTCATAAATATCACTTTGCTTATCAAAATTGGGTAATGTCAAGGGAAAGCAGAACTCCTTTAGGAAGCTGTTTCTATTTGTGAGACTTGGGGAGTTCATATAGGCTGAGTTTAAGTCCTGTTAGCCAGAGTACTATCTCATGGTTTATGTTGGCTGGTAGCAGGTAGCTGTTAAGGCGGTGATCTCTAAGCAGTGAAAGATAAAAAGACTGTCATAGAGATGCTCTGATGAAAGTGGTGTGTGTCAGCCATGAGCTGCAGTGAACAGGAGACACTTGAGTCAGCTGCAGGGAAGCACAGGAACGTGTTGAGGTAATTTGCCCCAAGGCCAGTGTTTTACACTGCAAATTATGGTGGAAGCACTTGACTGAGGAGAGTTAACTGCTGTTACATATCAGACTGGAGACCACGCTAGAATATGAACGTGTGGTTTTGTTTTATTATCTTGCAGCACTAGCTGTTGCCCAAACCTGGGATAACTTCAGAGTAACATTTCAATTGTACGTTTCTTAACTTTATATTAGCAGGTCATGTAGCAAGACTCTTGAGTTCCTTTTGAAGTAATATCAAAATTTGAGAGTTACTGTGATCACTTTCCTCTTAAACTGAAGAGTAGTCATCATAGCAGACAAAACCAATCTCTTTCAGTATGTCAGTGTGTGTGAGGGGGTGATGTAGCGAATGCATGGGGCTGAAAGGATGCTGTTGATGAACATGTGGTGTTGACTTGAAGTGATTGAGGAAAGTCTTTGAGTACTGTAGTGCACTTAACTTGAAGCGAATTGCACTGGGATAAAAGGGTACTGGCATTGTTTATGGAGAGGACTGGCAGAGATGGAAGGTGAACAATAGTAGCTCATTCTTCTAACAGCTCTTTAGGGGGTGGGCCACAGGGTGATCAACTGTATGAAATCAGTGTTGAAAATAAGTGTTCAAAAAACTTTCAGTGCAATGTGATTTGTTTTAGTTTCAATTTTTATATATATGGACCTAAATTAAAAAGAAGGATGAAACAAGACCAAACAGAAAATAGAGCACTGCTTGCCTGGAAAAGGTGTGGGTTTTGTTTAATGTGTTTTGTTTTGTTTTTTAATTCATTTCACTACAGCCTGTCTTTGGGCTTACTGTGATCCAAATACCTCTATTCATCTTATTTGCCACCAGGATCCCTTCCTTACTCTCAGGGGAAAAACACACTGTTTTCTACTTCTGTGTCAGGCTAGATGTTTTCACACAAAGTTGTTACTGGGGAGAGGAAAAAAAAAAAAAAAGCCCAAAAGTGAAAACCCCACCCTTTTCTAAAAGCTAGAACATTCTTGGCGTTTTAGCTCTTGAAAAGTTTGATTTATGTTATCCTAAATCAGTCTCCTTGATATTAATCAATACTTTCAGTTTTAAAACAGGAAATAGCTTCAGTCTGTGTTTAAACCCTGCGACGTCTCATGTCGCGACCTTTTAGTGTTTTTTTTTTTTTTCCTTTTCTCCCCCCTTCCCCTGTTTTTTCTTTTTTTTTTTGCTTTTCACAAAGGCCCCTCAGCCTGTGTTTGGGTTTTCCTGAACAGTTGGAGCTGTAGGTATTTCAATTCCTGTTCTGGGTACATGCAGCTCGGTCTTCCAGTGCCTAGTTTCTCACCTTCTTTGGCTTGTCCTTTTGCTTTCTTTTCCTTTTTATATCATGCTGTATTTTTCACAACTCTTCAGCTTCCTTCACTCACTTCAGCCTTGGGTTGTTGGCTTCTAGTAGTCTGGAAACCCTCTATCTCTGCAGAGAGAGCAATGAACTTCCTGACACCATCTGTATCAATCACTGTTGTGGATGGTAGTGTCAGGTAGGTAGGAGCATATGGGTGTCTGATCCTGGTGTCCAGACAGGCAGTGTAGGCTTCCAAGGACACTGTGCCTTAGGAAAAGGAAAGCCTGTATTTCTTTGTGGCATTCTGTTCTGTAATCCAGTAGTGTTAAATCTGTTCCTGAAGGGGCGTGGGGACACTCAGTATCTCTCCATTGGTTTTCATTTATTTCATTTGGAGACTTGACGAACCAAAATTATTGGAGGGCTGTTAGTTTTAGCCGAGGAGACAGGTATTGAGAGAACCCTGTACATAATATTACCAGACCTGGGCATAATTAACAAGGATCTTCTAGGAGTGGGCCAGGGTCTAAACTGGCCAGGACATCATACTTCACTTCTGCAGACATTAAGAGTGGAGGCTCCTGGCAGGGCAGCTGTCTGACAGGATGCCAGTGCAGGGAGGAATGCTGGTGTGAACCTACCCATTCATATACCAGAATAAACAGATGGCACTGCTTCTGCATACTTTTGTTCCTTTCAGTGCAGGTATTTAGTGTCTTTATGAACAGAAAACTTTATTTTTAAAAATAAATGCAGAAAAAAACTGTATGTTAACTTACTGGTGACTTTATTCCTTTTTCCTTGCTTAAAAGATATGTTTTTTTAAAGAACTAAGTCTCATGAGTGCTGTCCTCAAGTTCAGTTTCCTAGTTGAAAATCTGCATACAGTAATGCAATATTCTTCTCCAGGAAAGATTTTTATGGCATATGTAAATGAAATAAGACCAGCCCCTGGTGGTATTGACAGGATGCTGAGAAGGAAGCTGGCTGTGTATTAACGTGCTTGCAGCTTAGGTCATTCTCACCGAACCCTGCAGCTCTGTGAGGT
>NW_008622295.1:0-31822 GCF_000691845.1 Merops nubicus | reverse complement strand
AGCAGCATGGTGGAGATGACTTCACATTCTTTCAGTGACCCGTTGTAAAATACTGTTTCATTAATGAGAAATGTTTTTTTACAGACATCTCTCGCTAACTGTAGATGATACTGAATCAGATGTATAATAGTTCAGTTTATACAGGCATAATTAAAGAAATATGAGTGGGAAGCTTGCCAAATTCTGGTGTAAACATATTACAGTGGGAATAATCACTTTCTTTTGCAATCATTCAATTCTGTGGATCAAACTGGTCTGTCCAAATTTTAATCCCTTTGGGGCTGATGTAGTTTCCTTTGCTTAAACTTTCAGAGAAACTTTGATTTCTGTCGGTTTCTTTGTTTCCAAAAGCCAGGACTTTTAGTGGGAGTGGAATGAGATTTCAGCAGACTCAGCAAACATCACTTGTACAGGGGTGTGCCAGAGCAGTTTCCAGGCTCATGGTGGTGTTAGATATACTGTCCTTTTGAAAATTGTTTGTGTCAACAAGTTGGATTGAGAAAACTTCATAGTTCTATTTCAGGAACAGGAGAAAAATTATCTGGACAAAACTGGTCTTCAACATCTTACTGTGTATTTCCTAAAATATGGTGTTAGTTGGTACATTTCTTGCAGAAGTCATCAAGTTGCCTTATTTCACAGCTGGAAGCTTCCATGGGGTTCTGGAGCACTGAGAAGTATTTATTTCCATTGTTCAGGAAGCAGGAAGGTTTTTGTCTGCTTGCTGTAGTGATGTGTTGAAAGCAAAGCTTCATGCAGGCTTTTCCCTTTTAGCAAATCCATGCAGCAGAAGGAAAAATATCTTTCAATGGTGTAATTTGTTGTTTCCACCAAGTACTCTCTGTTTAGAAGGCATTTGCCTGATGCACATGTTGTACGTGTGAATCTGAGTCCTTTGACGTCTGTTCCAATGGAGCAGTAAGTGATGTGATTATCCCAACCAGGGTAGACAGTTTGATCTGTAGAAGTCTTTTAGTTACATAGTGCCCAAAACTCTGTGTAGAACAGCTAGTGCATACAACACGTAGTACAGCTGACATACTGAGATACGTGCAGGCCATGTGTTCCACGGGTATCCTCTGCCATGTCATAAACCCACTGTCCTCCCATTCTGCTGTCTTGTAAGTGGTGACACTACTCCCACACCTGATCAGGTGAGCACCTCCATTCAAGGCACACACAGTGCATTTGCTTTTCATGTTCACTTCAAGTAAGAGTGGAGGCATCACCTGAGGTAAATGTACTTTGGTAAAATACTGTTTTAATATTTGGGCTGATTTTGACATTGCCTTTTATGTGACTTGAGAATCGTTAAGGACAAATACTTGGTGTGTTCTTGCATGCTCGGTGCGGCTGATTGAATCAGTTCATTGCAGTAGATTTTTCTATTAGAAATGGTTATCTTGGGATGTTTTTGTGAAGTTGTAGATTATCCTGTCATAAGATTTGATTCTTAAGGGTTGCTGCAACCTTCAGGTATGTGATGTACAAAAAATCGAAGAGTTACTTAAGCCTAGGACAGAGCTAAAGCAAAAGGGACCCTGCAGCACAGAAGTGTAATGACTGACCTACACTCTGCCAGATGTGGAGAAGGCCAAATCTGAGGCAAGGAGGTGATAGCAGACCAAGCAGATAAATCCACAATGTTCATAAGAAGGCTTGCTTTTCGCTTTTGTCTGTGTCCCTCTTCTCCAGAATGAAAATAGGCTATGAGAATAGAAAAAGTAACTTGAGTTCTCAGTATTCATGAATACTCTAACTTTTCAGAATCTCTTGTATAGTCAAACTGCTCTACAGATTTCTTTTTGAGTTATATGTTGTTAGTAATGACTGATCTCTTTTAACCTTGAAGAAAAAGCAGTGAGAGGTCCATCAGCTGGCATGACAGTATATTGTTTCATTGCACAAAGTGCTATCCAGTTCATTGTAGTTCTAGAATTAAAATGTGAGTTGAATTCTAGCTTTTTACTCTCAGGAGGTTTTTACTAAGATATTTCCAAACCTAGTGAAAATACTGCAGTATAGTTGGTCTTTGACTAGTGATAAATCTGTATAGAAAGTTATATTTCCTGTACTTTTCATCTAATGATCTTAAACCCAGTTTCATATATGAATTTGTGTTGGACCAGACCCAATCTAATCTAGTCCTTCGTTTCATCCAGTGATCAGTAGTAGCTGCCTTGAATGCGTGTAAAATGAGTAAATGCGAGACCTCTGTTGCCTGCAGCTGTATCTGCATCTTCTTTTCCTAATCTTTTATTCATTTATATTTTTTCTTTAAAAAATTTAAATCTTTCCCTCTGAATGTGTTTAAACTCTAATCTCAATTAGATATTAGTCTCTAGTCTCACCCTGGACAGAGGATGTTATGTACCATGTGGAGAAAGCATCCGATCCAATGGAATTACCAGGCAGATATAAGAACACAAGAAAATTCTATCAAGTTCTTGTATTTGAAGAAATTATGAAGAATCATAACCTGGCTGCTTTTCTTCTCCCCACCTCATCAAATTTGCCTCTTAATATAGTGACTTTTAGTTTCTTTTTTCAGATAAAGGGTCATTATTTGAAATGAAATATGTTAAATTAATCTTCCTTGACTGCCTTTTTTTTAAAATTTTTTTTTTTAGGTCTCCTGTTTCTTGTCTGTTTGAGCAAGAAGAGCTGCCTATTAAGAGTGTTGATACACTGGATTTATGCATTTACACATGGGAGGTTTTGCCTTTGTTTTGTCTGAGATGCATGAAATGGACTTCCATATGTGTAAATGATTTTAAGGGCTGGCTTTGGTATTCATACTGAAGGTAGACCATGAAGCAGGCTTAAGCTGAGTCTCTTTAGACTGTGGGTGTTTAAAACCACAGCTGCCTTTGCTACCTTTCTGAATTTTTTTTGGAGATGATGTTTTGGTAAGGTGTGCTACCTGTCTCCCGTTGGGCTGCTTAGAGGACAGAACAGCGTCCTGGCCTCTAAATGCTATTTCTGTTGTTGCTTCCAGAGTTATCCAGAGGGCAAAATGCCTCCATCTCATCTAGCTTTATCTCTGTTCCCTTGAAGTGGACTTAGTCATCTGTCTGTACCTAAATGAACAATTCCATTACCCTTATGTGTTTTGTGTGTCTGGGACATGGTCAGTTACCTCTAACGAGCTTTGTTTTCCTAGCAGTTAAATAACTTCCAATTCAGGGGAAAAAAAAAGATCGTGCTGAATCCTGGGAGGGTGAAACACAACACACTGCAACCAGAGTTTGTAGTACTTGTGACACACTTGAAAGAGTCAAAGACTGTTTGTTCACATTTATTTTTTTGTGTGTGTCTTAGTGTTCTTCTGTAAACACTACAGCAGCTTTGTAGAAGAACAGGGTATTGGGACTAGTTGAAAGTTGAATATGTCTTCACTGAAGTAATGCCAGAGAAGTCTGTCACTGGAAGATCTCCAGTGAAAGGATGTTGAAAGAAAGGTGAGTTGGTGAAAAGGAAGACAGCAGGAGGAGTTTTAAGCAGCATAAAAAGGAAAGAGGGAGGTCGTGTTTGTTTTTCCTAATTACAATTTCAGGAGACTAACTGGCTGCAAAATTACTTAATTATCTCATGTTTATTGTAAACGTGTAGGCTTTTCCTGAAGACAACAGAAGTGCTTTTGCTTCATAAATCATGTTAAATCAAAGCACTTTCATTATATTAAAGAGCTCTATAAATTGATGTCACAACTTAAGAAAAACACTTTTATCTGCAAGCACTTAAGAACACAGCCACTTGCAGAACCATGTAAGACATTAGTAGCTGACTTGTTCCACTCCTCTCAGCTTTCGTGCTGACATGTACCATATTGAAGACATTGGTTGTTTGTGTAATACTTGGTTTGATCTTTTTTCCTTGTGCTTTCAGTACTGTTGAATCAATCAAAGCAAGTTATTGCTGTTGGGCATTAGCATACATTTAGATGTTTCTGTGTTAAGAACTGTTCACAGAGGAAAAGGTTTTTATGTCAAAAAGGAGAGTAAACCGTATGACTGCAGCTGCTTTGAGCTGTGCTGTTACTTCTGACCCACGTATATTTGAAAATGAGCCTGTTTGTACTAGCAATTATTCCAGTTCGGGTTACACGGTTGTGAAATGTTCCCCCCTCCTCCTCCTCTTTTTTTTTTTTTGAATTTTTTTAGTCTCTAGCAACTAGGCAAATACCACAGATGGGGAGAGGCCTCTCAGTGGCTCTTGTGAGGGCTTACTTCATTCATTGCTTGGTGTGCACAATTGAGTTGATTTCCTTATGTACTGCTACACTGGGAACAGCACTGCAGAGATTTGCCAGTGTTAAATATTCAGAATTTCTGCATGACATGTGGATGTAACTTCCCTTGGAAACTTTTTAAGCTGAGCTTTTCGGGAGAACCTAGATCTTTGTAGGACTGACATATCATCTGGACCTTATTCAACGCTCACTAAAATCTGTGGAAGGTTTTGCTTTAGACTGGGCTCCAGGTGATTACTGTCTGCTATTAAATTGAGTGAAGAGCCACTTAAAATGTATCTGTGCTTTCCCAGTAGTCTTATATATGCTGTTTTATAGATAGCACAGATATGTAACACAAATAAATGTGACACAGCAATTAGGAAGCTTCATAACAACTGTTCTACAAAAATGTGGTTAATGGTCAGTTTTGAGTTTTACTACTGATCAGTAACTACAGTTACTCCTGATCAGTTTTCTTAAATTAGGAGAGTTAGATGTAGTTTTCAATTCTCTTTTGTCTAGCAAAGGTGAGGGAAAGACCTCAGATATAGAAATATCTGTTACTACTAGGTCCTATGTTCTCTGAAAACTGGGTTATGATCATTACATGCATTAATGAGATTAAAATGCTAATTTTTGCTAGATTTAGAAATAGTAATGTGGAGAGTGCATCTCAGAAACTGAAGTCTTTGAGAGCTGACCTGTTTGGAAGAAGTGTTTCCCATGTGGAACTTTTTTGCTGGATCAGAGCAGCTTCTGTTGAGTCTACACTGGCTGTCTAGATTTCTCAAGAGATCTGTTATTTCTTTTGATGGATTGGCTTTTATGCCAGATGGTTGTTTTTTTCTAACGAGTCTGTGGCATAAAAATAACCAAGAAATTTTATAGTGTCTATCCAAAAGCGTTGTTAACTTACAAGTTGCCAAGTCTAATGTATCCCCTGTTAAAATACAAAAATCTCAAGTTAAGGAAATGAGGCACAAAATTATTTATAGAACTTCAACACCAGTGGGTTTTTCAGGCAAAAGAAAGGAGGTGATGTGATGGTGAAGAGTCTGAAGTGCTGATGGATGAGGAAGAGGCAAGGTTGGAAGTAGAATACTGTTTACCTGGGGAAGGTCCTCCAATAACATGGGATGATGACTGTATGGAGGGGAAGGAGATGAGGTCACTTCTCTACTACAGTGCCCAGTTAGGCTGTTTCACTGCAGACCTTTAGCACACAAGGCAGCATGTGTACTAACACCTTTGACTCTGTCCCCCACAACATCCTTCTCTCTAAATTGGAGACAGATGTATTTAATGGGTGGACTGTTTGGTTGATAACAGATTGGTTGGTCGGTTGCATCCAGAAAGGTAGTGGTCAACAGCTCAGTGTCTAGATGGGGATTGGTGACAAGTGGTATCCCTCAGAGGTCTGTACTGGTGCTGCTTAATATCTTCATCAGTGACATGAAGGGGGATTGAGTGCACCCTCAGCAAGTTGGCAGAGAACACCAAACTGAGTAGTGCAGTTGACATGCCTGAGGGATGGTACGGCCTCCAAAGGAACCTAGGCAAGCTTGAGAAGTGGGCCTGTGTGAACCTCATGAGGTTCAACAAGGCCAAGCACAAGGTCCTGCACCTGGGTCGGGGCAATCCCTGGTATCAATAGAGGCTGGGGGATGATGTGATTCAAAGAAGCCCTGCATAGAAGGATTTGGGTATACTGGAGGGTAAGTTGGACATGACTCAACTGTGTGCTACCAGCCCAGAATGCCAACCACATCCTGGGCTGCATCAGAAGAATCATGGCCAGCAGGTTGAGGGTTGTGATTCTGCCACTCCACTTTGCTCTGGTGAGACCCCACCTGCAGTACGGTGTCCAGCTGTGGAGTCTTCAGCACAAGGAGGACATGAACTTGTTGGAACAAGCCCACAGGAGGGACACAAAAATGATCAGAGGGCTGGAGCACCTCTCCTTTGAAGAAAAGCTGAGAGAGTTGTGGTTTTTCAGCCTGGAGAAGAGAAGGCTCTGGGGAGACTTTGAGTACTTAGTGGGCCTGTAAGAAAGATGGGGGCAGTCTTTTTAGCAGGGCCTGTTGTGACAGGACAAGGGATAATGGTTTTAAACTAAAAGAGGGGAGACTTGCTGTAGTTTATCCATGGAAGACACTTATGGTCAGAGATTCCACAACCCCTCTGGCGGATCTTTTCCGTTGTTTAACACCTTCATGAAAACATCCATGATAACCAACCTGAATCTCCCAATTTGCAGTTTGTGGCCACTGGCTCTCTTTACATTGTTTGATGTGACAGGAGAGTAACTCCATGTTAAGCAGTAGTACACTGTTGTTATTAAACTACACCTTACCTGCACAAGCCCAGATGACACAACCTTTTCTTACAGGTTATGTATTTTAGACTCCTGACTATATTGGTTATTCTCTGCTGGATACTTTCCAGCTTCTCTTCTTCTCATTTCAACTTGGGCCTGGGTACATTACAGATGTTGCCTCGGCTCTGCTGAGGAGAGGGCTGATAACTTGTCTTTGGTCACACTTGTGTACTAGGGTACACAATGTGCCTTGATCACAGCAATAGTGCACTTCTGGCTCATGATGAACATGATGTGTACCATAATTACTAGGTCCTCTTTATCAGGGCTGCTATTCAGGCATTTCCCAGCCTGCACTGGTACATTTGGGTTATTCTGTCCCAGGTGTGGAGCTTTACCTTTCTCCATCTGAGCTCCATTAGGTTTGTTGTCTCAGTTCCTGAATTTCTCAAGGTTTATTTGAATAAAAGCCCTGTGATTCCTTGTCATTGAGTCCCCCTAGTTCTGTGTCCTCTGCAGATTTGCTGACAATATCCTTTTCGTCAGCATTTGGGTTACTGATGATGCTGAGCAGGATGGACCTGCATGACTCTCTGACCATTGCTAGGTGGGTACTGAATGTTTGACCTTATTCCTGTGAACTAGATTTCATACAAAGAATGTTTCAGTTATGGCTCAAATACATTAAAACAGTTGGGTCCCCTTTTGGGCTATTCACTCTGCCCCAACATATTGGCTTGTATTTGGGATGTTACTTGAACTGGATATGAACAAGAGAATTAGAATAAAACCTATATCCCTAAAAATTAAACAGCAGAACACCTACAGTACTATTTATAGCCAAGTGCTTTTAGAGGATAGGCAGATTTTTTCTGTTCATGTAAATTGTTTGGGGTTGGTTTATGTCTAGAAGATTTAGCAATTTACTTTCTTTGGCATTCAGTCTGTTTTTACAGAGATTTTTTTTTGATCCATAGTGTTGGCTTTGATTTTTTTTTTTTTAAAAGTCATCATCAAATGTGAGTGTAAGGCTATTAGTAGTCTGTGATCTTGAGGTTTTTCCATTATACTCGTGGGAGAGCTGCTCATATAATCTCTCTCCATCTTTGTGAACTGAGTGTTTTGACCACTTTCATGTTAGAGCTGCTGAGTCTTTCTAGAATTTTGGAGAAGTAGCCTTTGAGTATGCCTTGCACATCACTGCCAGCAAACTTGTAGCAAGGCTTCTTGGACCCTGCTTGGAGAAATACAGGATAGAGAATTATGTAGATGTATACAAGGTGAAGTGGCTTTTCAAAGCTTGAAGAGTAGTGCCCTGAAGATGCCTGCTGGCAGCCCAGCAGAACAGCCAGCTTCTTTGGTTGTCAGTGCAGGCTGTGCCACATCAACTCTGACAGTGAATTCCTGTGCACAGTTGTTGTCATCAAAAAAAAGGCACATCTGATTTTAGGAAGCTTGTGATCACCCACTTGAGTATTGACCACATCTTTCTTTCCCCTGCTACCTTCTCCAGTCTCTCTTGGGCACAGTTTTGAATACTGAAAGGTAGCATGTACATTAGTATGACCTGTGTCCTGACATTAGCGTGACTTGCATCCTGCTGTGTAGACTAGTTTGTAGAGCTAATAGGAGCTTGTAGAAGGCACGATGTGTCTGCCAAGTCCTTTGAACTTTACAGCTTTTCACATTATCACCTTTATGTTCAGCTTCTGCAACGTATCTTAAGATCTTTCTTTTTGCAAGGTCATATTTGAATGTGGAAATCACTTTTTGCCTCATTAGCCTGTTTGGCTATAGGATTTTCTTAGTATGTTGTATTTTGAAAATTAATTGCTGTTATTTGAATTTTGTCAGTGTGTTACATATATATAAACTTGAGATATATAGCAAACAGGTTTGTGTGCATTTAGGCTTCCAAATCTTAGCCTGTAACTAAAAAAAAACCCTCAATATTTACCATCTAAATTGAGAGTAGCCTATATGCTGCTATAAAAGCCACTTTATTAAGTCAAGTGAGAATGCGTAGGCTTTAAGCCTTTCTCTAGACACAAAGCACTAAAAGCTGAGTTGCTTTTCATGGCTGGATTTAAAAAAGAAAGCATCAGCTTAGCCATACTGATGTACTCTGGTACATGTGGAGAGTATTCTATCTAACTCACAAAAGCTGCATTATTGCTTTCTGTAGAGCCCATGAATTTTTTTTGTGCTGGGCAAATCATCATTTTTCCTCCTTGGTGTGGTGTTTTTGTTTTTTACTTCTAATCTTGCATGAATCATGAAGAGTGTCAGTGAATACAGTTCAACTTCTAGCAGGCCTTTTTTTTGTCTCAGTTTCCATGTTCTATTTTTAAGGAGATGCTTCCTGTGGTCTGGCTCATTTAGTGCTTCTAGTTGTAGCCTAGGCTATGGGCAATTTACCTTGGCAATAATAAGGTAGCTCTGTCTGATACTTGGGATTCCATTGGCACTAACAATTTAGATGTGCTGAAATTCAATGTTACCATGGCACTAATGGTCTGAAGCAGCCCAGTGCTTAAAATCACTGTAGCAGTGAGAGGATACCTGTCTTCTTAAGACCAATCTGATATAGAAGTGGATGTGGAAGAAATCTGCTCTCCTCTGCCCCTGCTAATGGGCTGGTACTTTATACTGCCTCTCAGTTGTCCAACAGTTCACCTTAAAAGACCCCAAGTTAATAGAAGAGGGCTCATTATAATGCCTGTTGAAACACTTTAAAGGTGGTTTTCTCTCCAGAACAGGAGGTCCTTCAGGCAGTACTGTTCTGCTCATTTTCAGGAAAAGGTTAACTGAAATGCACCTGTCTTTTTCTCTGCTGTTCTGAAGCTTCATATGTATAGTTTTATCTTTATTCTCCTGGAGTAAAATGGGTGGAAGAAGGAAAAGTGTATCCTGGCATCTATTACTTAGCACTAATTAATCGTGCCCTGTGGAACGTGGCCACATGTGTTACCCGATGGCAACTACAGCACTTTGTGTCATTGCTGTGAAGATGCAAAGGTTTGACATTGAAGAAAGATTTGGCTGTGTTCTTAGCCAATTCTTTATTCAGGAAGCAAAATTATTGGCCTAGTTTGAGCTATTAAGCAAACTACTTGTGTTCTATGGAGTACAGACAAAAAGCACTGTCATGTGCAGAGCTCTGCCTGTACTGCTATTACTGATCCTGTGGCCAGAAATATGGACGAGGCAAACTAAAAATCATGTGCAAAAGTAAATCAGCTCTGAGAGTTTAGACATGTGCAGGAAATGAAAACTGCAGGATTTTGATGCATTTTTTCAAAACCCCCAAAGGTTCCTTTCAGTAATAGCAAATTGGCCAGCTTGATGCTTTCAAAAGAGTCATAATTCTGAAGTCAATGCAAATTTAGAAAAAAAAGGGAGTTGAGTTTTGTGAGGCTTTTCCTTGTGCTGAGCACTTAGACTATGCACACACTGTTAAGAGCACTAAGGAGCAAGTGTGGACACTGGACTTTGATTGTCCATCGTGTGCTGTTCACGTACTCCCTGACTCTGCTTGGACTGCTGCCAAATGCCTGAGCAAGCTTCTGGGGGCAGTCAGCTCAAGCAGTTGCTCCCCAGGTTTGTCAGGGGTGAGGCAGGACTAGGTTGGTCTCCTCTTGACTGAGAGTTGTCAGTGCTGTTAGAGCAGGGAGTGTGCTCATGCCCTGTCCTGTGCTGCTGGGGTTTCACAAGCTTTTCTTCACCTGCAGCGGGGTTATCACACTTCAAAGGTGCTTGGAAAATCCTGGGTGCTGGAGGCTGATACATGTGTTCACTCTGCTGTCTGTTTCTCTCTTGCTGTTAGAGAAGCAGCTGATATTATTCTGCATTTTCACAAACCACAGGTCATCTCTGTGTCTGAAAGCTGAATATGGAAGCGTTCACCAGGACAGATATATTGGAAGCATGCATTTGAGGGTTACAGGTGCCCTAACAATGTGGCCATGTTAGTGGCTGGCCATGATCAGAGTTGCCATTACTAAACCTTCTTGATCTAGCATAGGTGGTCACTGAACATGACAAAAGCACCTTCTTACCCTAGATGCTGTGTTTTAATGCTCCAATTTAATAATGAGCTTAGTATATCATTGACTTTGCTCTGGAATATCACTCCTTTCTTACTCTCTTCCCCACTCTTTTCTTAGCAGTGTTGGATGTACGTTGCATCTTAAGTTAGAGATTGATGTAAAGGTCCTTTCTTACAGCTTGTGTTTGGGAGTAGGGGGCATGCTGTGAATGTGTTTCATAAGTTAATACTTAACCTGGCTTTGAACAGACTATACATTTAATAGTTGACCAAGTCTGAGCTGGTCCCAGTCAGGCTTCCAGTTGCCAGCATGCTCTCTATGTAAAAGTGGTGTGAGTTTTTTTAATGTCAGTGGGAACAATCTCATGTTTGGCTTCCCTAGGTGTGGAGAGATGATGAAAGCCAGTAGTGCAGTTCTTTTATCTTCCCCCCGCCCCCCAAATATTTAGGAACTTCACTGGAAGCATTTTGTTCTTTTTAAATAGAGACTGGAATGCAGAGAAGGGTGGGAAATAACTTGCATTTCTGGGGTGATCTTACGAGAAAAAATTTGAGGAGCCTATCTTTCTTCCCTGGTAGAATGTGACCTTGACTTTTGAGGTATACTGATAATTCAGAAATTGAAAAATCTCACTTTTTACAAATAAGTGGTACTTTCATTTTGGGTAGCAAGTCCTCAACATGATATACTGATATATTGCAGCCCTCTGAAGATAATTATTTGGTTAAGATATCCTGCTTTGGATTGTCTGTCTGATCCAGGAGCATGTGATTCAGAGATCATAGTCTTTTGGACAAAAATATGTGCTTGCGAGTTGATGTTTTATATGCTTTCTCATTTTAAATTCCTCAAGATTTCTTTCACAGAGAGGGAGAAAAAGAAATCATTGTGTTACTAGAACTCAGAACAAAGAAATAAAACTGTCAGTGCTTGTAGTGCTGCTGAAATGGCAAACTGTCTCAAATCTGCTAGCTGCATCTCCCTTCCTGTTCCTCCTATGTAAGTGTGTGTGGCTTCTTTCTTAGCTGTATGATCCTGGAAGAAGCAGTAGTTTACAACAGCAGTGCTGTGTGAAGCTGCTGTGTGTTGCACACCTGAGCAGCATTTCGGGTGGAGGAGCAGCGAGCCCATCTGGTGCCAGTGCTGCCCAGGCGGTGTGCCTGATCCTGCCACTGTACTGCTGTCCTGCTTCTAGAGGCAGGTGCTCTCCCAGGTGATCTCATGGTTTCACAGCAGGGCAGAGCCTTACTACTAGGTGAACTGATGTGCTTATTAATGACCATAGTCTTAATTGCCACTTGATTTCACCGTGTGTTGCACAAGTCTGTAAACAGGTCTGTTGTGAGGAGCACGCGGGTGCTCGCGCTCTGTGCGTGTCCTCAGGGTTACAAAGGCTCTAATCTCTGTGTTTGAGAGACTGAAACATTTTTTCTCTGTCATTAGAAAAAGGCAGATTGCAGTGTTGCATGAGAACTTCTCAAGCTGATTAGTATGGAAATTCATGTGTCTTAATCAGCTTGGGGTGAGGGAAGCTAAAAATTAATTTGATACATTAGTCTCACTTTAAAAATGTGTTATAGCTGTTGCCACTTGTGACCGTTATAGTTAAAAATGCAAAGTAGTTTCCCATTCAACACCGTGTTTATGCCCACTCATCACTTTCCAAATCATTCATTTTCTAAACTAGATTTTCCCTATTTAATCTTTGCCCTGTAAAGCAGGTTGGGGGAAGGGCAATCAATCAGAAACATGCAGGGAGTGATATCAAAGAGGAGGAAGATGCTGACTTGAAATTTAACCCTGTGCTCACTGGGGCACTGTTTATTGTATCACACTGCTTAATACCTTAAATCTAGCTTATAAAGATATAATTCCAGTGGCAAATGTGAATGGCAAATTAGTTGTCAAAGTATGGTGTGCAAGAGAATAATTCTTCAGTGATACATATATTGAAAAAAAAGGAACGTATATTATTAGAAAAAAATCTTTGTGATAAAAAGGTACTGAAGGAATTTGGTTCTTTGTCTTCAGAAGACTATGTATGATGCAGTGGCTTCATAACTACAAAGAGAGCTTTATATTAAGGCATTTCTGTTATACCTGAAGTGATGCAGAAGGAACTCTTTTGGTAATTATTAAAGGAGAAAAAACTGTCACGTGTTCTGTGAACATGTATGTAGGGATATGCACAAGTGTTTGGACTCAGAGCATCAAAGATACCTTGTTCTGCATAATCTGAAATGTAGAGGTTCCTTAGAAAGTCAGGTGTGTAACTAACATGTCAGGGAGGCTGAAAAACTTGAGGATGGGTTTTTTTTGTGTAGTTAAAACAAGATGAAGTGAGATTCCTCATAAGTGGAGTAGGATATAAAACTTCTTAAAAGTAGAAAACACACTTGAAACCAGTTTGATCAATTTGGATGAATGAAGCAGTTCAGAGGATGGTCTGCTCTGGGGAAAAAAATATGGGAAAATGGGGTAGCAGCTGCAATGGTAAAGGGTTATGAAGCTGTGGCTGTTTTTACATTTAATTTTTTTTATGTGAACAAGTTACCTTTAGCCCACTTTACCTTGGTGCAGAGAAAAGGGTACTTGTAAGGGGAGAGGAACTATACCTTAGAAGTACATGTCTAAAATAAGCTGGTTGAACTGCACTTCAGAAATGCTGGTTTCTCTCCATTGACTATAAAAGGAGCATGGTGTGGTTAGTGCAGATAATGTGTCCATTGGAGGCACTTGTACTTAGTTGGATTAATTACTTGGGTGCTTTTTATGAACATTGGACAATCCATCAGTTCACTCGGTGCTGTCTCCAGAGTTGTAAGTACTACAGCAAAGCTAGTCCCTGTGAAATTGTGGTTGTCAGCAGAGGAAGGAAATTCAGAGCATTTGCTCACTGAGAGGCATTCAGTGTAATGCGTGTTTTCAGTCAATAGGACGTGTGCTTTTGTTCACTCATCTTCTGTTGCGGAGTTATTGTGTCATTCTGTCTACCCAGGATAGCTCGGAGCATCCCGATCGTAGTTCAAGACCTCGTTGGGATGGTATGTGGTTGAAATCTGCACCTTGGTGTGTCAGGAGAAATCAGTGTGTAATTTAGAACTGCTAAATATGATACCGTGGTCACAATCCTTGCTTTCTGAGTTTTACTTTTAGTGGTGTGTTAATTTCTGTTGCTGCTTTTTCTGTAGAACAATCAGAATGTCAGTATTACTGATAGCTCTGAACTCTTTTTGGACTGTCTCCCAATTCTGCTTTTTCTGAAGCTGAAGTCACTGAGCATTTTGAACTACGACATTTTTACAACAGAACAGGGTAAAATCATGTTCACTGCAATAAAGGTAGACTCCTAAAGGCCTCTTGTGTTGCATTAACAAGGCATTTCAAGGAAGTAGAATATCAAATTAATGTTTTATGTTAAAGACATTAATGTCTTTGTGTTTAATCCCTGCATGGAAACAGAGGGAGGCAATACTTGAAACAGCTTCCTTCCTTCCCTCCTCCTTTTCACAAATGAACATTAAAAATTTAAAGGTGTAGGTAAGAATGTCTTAAGAGTATTTTTGTATCAAGTTGGGGATGGGGGAAGCATGCAGTCGTCAGCAGAAATGCTCTAATCTCTTTGTTTTCAGGAAGGGGACCCACAAACAAAAAAATGCCCACAAAAACAAACACGTATAGATGAACAGAGGGGAGTGCTGAGACTCAAGCTGTGCCTTGCTCAGGTGTGGAAGAGCTTGTGGGGCTGCTTTATGGCCTTGTAAGATGGATGTAAACTACTTTCTTAAAAATTACCTAATCTTTTTCTGCCTATGTATTACAGATAAAAGGACTACAATGAACTTAGCTTATTTATTAATCATATCTCTTTTTATATACAGTTGATAGTGGCGAGTCCCCTAGCAGAACCCTGTCCTCATTGGGTAGACTTGAAAGCAATAGACTGTAGACTATTGCAGTAGGCTTCAATGCAATAAATAAAACTGATAATTTTCTGAAATACTGTGTTTTAATTTCTCCATCTGTGCTTTGTCTGTATACTTTGAAGCATCTGCAATGATGCAACTGCAGTTTAGGGGCCTGGCTGAGAAGTATTATTTACAGTTGCCACCAGTTGTTTTTGTGCATCTGTAACTGTGCAATAAATACAGATATGCACAGGGACAGAATTAAGAAACTGTTTCTCACTTTGCACTGGTATTATCTCGTGGAGCGTAGCTGACCTGTGTGACACAGGACCGGTGGTGCTGACTGTTTCCTTCTCATCTCATTTGTGATGGCATCCGTCTTAATATATTAGATGGAATCCAGGAATAAGAGGGATAGCTGCCTTGCCATATTGCAGAAGTGCAGTAAAGGAATTGATTGACTTAATCAATTGCACTACACTAAAAATTGAAGTTAAAGCTCTGTTCCACTGATTTGCTTGGCTAAAATGAATATTTTAAAGTTTTGTTTTTACTTCAGAGGTTTTAGAAATTTTTTTAGCAATATGGGATTTTAAATAAAATGCTTGATATTTGTTTTTAACAAACCACTTCACTGGTTTGCTTTTTTTGGTGAAATCTTTCACTGGAACACAACAGAACTAGTATGAATTTGTGAATTGCTCTGGTTGTCCTATAAGTATTCTAGATGAAAAAAATGAAAAATGTTTGAATTCTCTTCTTAAAGAAATAGAGTGAGCCTGAGCAGGCCTCTCAGCAAAGTGCTGAGTAGAATCACAGAACATCTCAATTTGTAAGGTACCCATAAGGATCATAGAGTCCAGCTCCCTGCTTCTTACAGGACTACCTATACTAAACCATACGAGTAGAACTTTCTTTAAACAGGCAAAATGTAACAGGTATAGAAGAACATGTGAACTTAGGCTACAGTAGTAAATGCAGACTGAAAGTTTAAAGATGTCGGGAGCTGATCTGCAGAAGTCAGTGGGGAAGCCACTTAAAACAGCCTCTGTGGAGACCAGCTGTGTTACTCCTCCATGCTCTGCACTGGGGCTATTTTTTTCCATGAGCTTCCTTTAAGTCCAAGAGGGACCTTAAAGTATTTACTGATAGTAACAATATAGTAATATATTATCTGAAAACTGCTTACTGGTAAGTAGCATTTACTGGGTGCTGGCAAAGACAAAGCAGGTTTGAGAGTGACAAGAACCTGCCATTTTTCTCTATCAGCTTTTACCCTCTCAATAGCAAAGCTACTGAAAAGTCCCACGGTGGGCAAGTAGCAGGTCTGCTGTATGGCTGACAACTTTGTATTCCTTCTGTCATCTGTGAATACTTCATATTACACAGCCAAATGTTGAATGCCAAACACTTTATAAAGGCACAGTCTTGATCCAGCAGCCTGAGTAGTTTGAATTCATATTCTCAGGGTAGCAGTTTGAGCAAGAATCTCAAGACTTGATCCTGTAGCTGTAATTGTGAGATTTGAAACCTCACCTCTTTTCTCCAGGAGTATGTATCAAAGAATTGGTCTAGACTAAGTAGATGGTATCTGTTGTCAAGGATACTTTTGAGCAGACACAATAAAAATAAGTTGGTTGTAACCATTTCCGGTGAAGTATTTTGAGCTGCATGCTAAGAACTTGTAGAAGAAGCATTGCTGTCTGACCAGTGAATAAATACATGGATAAGCAGAAGATTTTGCAGCTGATGTTTTGCTCACATCTTAATTCTTATTTGGGTGTAAGCAAGGCTTCCATCCTGACAGTGCTGCAGTGAGCTCTGCAGTGGAAGCCAGGGATATTCCACCAATTGATAATTACTAATAGTTACCTGCTGCTGCAACATTTTCCTCCAAAGCAGGTAATTTCCTCGTGCTTTTTACTTTGAACTTAGTTGTTTGTCCAGGAATCTTTGTGAGACTGACTATTCCTCCTCCTCCTCCTCCTCCTCCTCTTCCAAGGTATCACCTGGGGGAAAGCTGCAGATAAGTGTCCTGTGCTAATCTTATAGTTACTCACATAGACAGCCTATCAAATGTGCAGCAGTGGGCCGCAGCTCTGATATCTGACTAAGGGGATTAATATCATCTAATGCCATGTGTTGTTACGAAATAGATTACAAGGAGCAGAAGAGGTTTGGAGGTTATTGGGCTGACTTGGGAGAGGAGGGGTGTAAAATCTCTTAGGAAACCAGTAGCCATCTTAATTTGTAAATCTTGTAGTTAGTACACTGTGTGCAGCAAAAGTATTCTCTGGATTTTGGGGCTGTGCTTGATGGGGAGGTGTCAAAGAGGATGCTTGCCATAAAGCTTCCATTTAGAGTCAAAAAAACTACAATCAAATTAACTCTTTGTGCTGAATTTGTGTCTTGGATTGTCCTCTTAAACGATGTGCAAAAATATTTTTGGTGTTTATGTATCTAGTATTTCTTGTAGCTTGTTTAGTCTTACTAGGCATAAAAACATTAGTATTTAGGTGTTATATAACTAACAATTATCTTTATTTGGTCAAGATGGTAAAAGCATACTCTCTATGAGTTATGCAGTAGTTGACAAGTGTGTTTGTTGAGGCATGCCTTTGATTTGACAAATAAGGGGTCATTAATGGCAAAGCTGACTTATAATCTGAAGCTGCATCCACAATGCAGGTGCAGAAGTGAATTCAGGATGTATTAGCTTGCCTGACACTTCACAAGTCAACTGCACTACAACAAGCTCGAGCATCTATACTGCATTCTGGCCATGTCTGAAATGGCAGTGGACAAGCTGCTAGCTTGAACTTTGGACTCAGAGATGCTGTTCACAGTCTGGCTTTTTTCATTCCCCTGTTCCTTCAAGCATATTTGAAACCAGGAAACTTCTTAACCATTTCTACTGCCATGTAACTGAAAACTGAATGAATGCCAACTGGACTTCTGAGAGTTGTGTATGTCTGAGGAGGATGTTATCAGATATGTGCAGTGCTCAGCTGCAGTGAAATAATTGCACGAGGGGACTGCCAAAAGTATATGGTCCTGTGAACTGGAGGTGCCCCCGGGGCTGCTAATGGGGGTCTCTGCACTTGTCAATCCCATTCCTCCAGAACCGGCTCTGAGTCCCCCTGGAGTTCCCAATTTATGGCTTGAAGTCCTTGCTGGCTCTATGCTTTAGTATGTTATTATGTGAATGCTGGGGAGGCATGGCAGGGGAAGAGGAGAGTGTGTGTGCATGTTTTCATGTAGAAGAGAGAAGTTAAGACTATATTCAGAGCTGCTTTGTAATTACTAACGGACATGTTTCACATGTCATAGGTTGGTTAGTCTGTTGGGGATTTGTGTTGGTAATTTAACTGGGCCCCTACAGTGCCAAGTGGTGTTCTCATTGCCAGGTAGTTGAGTGCTTAATAAATCTATCCAGTGGTATTAAGTAAATTTTATGGCCTAGCTATCTTTTTTTTCCTGTTTTTAGGAACTGGACAGCTGCTAGACTTTTCAGGTGGTTTAGCTCACATGTGAATTTTGAGCCCAGCAAACTTCTTAGGAACTCGTTCTCTCTCAATTACTCATCAAGCTATTTAAAGAGTTGATCAGCACTAAACAAAATCAAGGCTATAAAGCAAAATGCTGAGCAAGATAAGTCTGCTGGTTTTTTAGCAGCAGTAATCCAGCTGGGTGTATTAAAAGGTGATGTGAGTTGTTCCCAGAGGACATAGACTCTGGAAAAAATGCTGTATATAAAAAAACCCTGTCTTCTCCACTCTCCAAGTTTCCCATACGCCCCCTGTTTTAATAAAATAGTGAAGTTTTTAGATATCAGTTACATTCTCTTTGTTCAGTGTTATGTGGCTGAAGTGAAATGTGGAAAAGTTTTGTCTAAAGTGTTTTTGGTTTTTTTTTTTTTAGGGAAATAAAAAGTACCTTGGAATTTTTAACAAACTGGTGGGGAAAGAATTAGAGTTGTTTGTACAGATGGGATTAGAATGGAAATATTTAATCTGCATGTAGGTATTTCCAGAGTACCTCATATGATTTGGTAACCTGATCTACCTTTTCCATAAAAATAGGGCATTTTGGGTGTCTTATCCAATTTAGTAACCTAGTCCTGAGTATTTTTCCATTTCTCTCTGATTTAGACTAGTTTAACTTCGTTGAATTCCACAAATTTTTATTAAACTGGAATTGATGTAACATGAGAGCAGGGTCAGGTTAAAGTAACTACCATAAAACTGATAAGAATATTCAGATGTCATGGAGTCAGCCTTTTGTTTTTTAATTGAGGTTGAATAACATCGTTGCTGAAGTCAGAGTTGCACCAGCACGTGAGGTGTGCGTGAGGTCAGGGAGAGGCTTTATTCTACTTAATCCTAGCTACATAGTCTGAGATTGGGAAGATGGGATGGGAAGTGGGGAAGTAAGCTGGAAGAGAGAATAAGATAAACCTACAGTGCCAAACCACTGAAAAAGTCTCTGATTGATTTACTCTCTGAATGTAGTAGTGGTCTGTCTTCTCATGGACGGAGATGCACTGTTGACAGCAGACAGGGATGACTGCTTGTAATCTGTAAACTGTCGTGGTTGAAGAGAAAACTCCCTTCTCCAGTGTTCCCAGTATAACATGCACTGGTGTGTGCTAAAGTGTATCAGGTGGGGCTGGGGGAGAAAGAGAGAGCTGTAAAACCTTTCGTATCTGTTTGGTCTTTTTTGCGTAAAATGTGAGCAAGGAGATAAATGTGAAACTGTTTTTAAAGCTACTTTCTGAAATAGTTTGGCACAGGTTCTGAAGCTTAGTTGTTGAATAAAGAAACTTCCCTGCAACTGTCCTTTGATTACTTCTAAGTGCAGATCACAGCTGTCCTTTTGGGAAAGACACCTTGCTCAGCACGTGAGAAACTGATACCTTTTTCTCTCCTTTTCAGAGTATCTCCTCTGCAGAAGTCTGAAATAGTAGACATGGTCAAGAAACACGTCAATGCCATAACCCTTGCCATCGGGGATGGTGCCAATGACGTAGGAATGATCCAGACGGCTCACGTCGGAGTGGGGATCAGTGGCAACGAGGGCATGCAGGCAACCAACTGCTCGGATTATGCCATTGCACAGGTCAGAGGCCAGACAGCAGCCGCTGCATCCCGGTGTCAGGAACCTGCCGTGTAGCCACGCGGCGCTTGACTGCTTCTCCTGGCCTTCCAGCTAGGAGCACCTCTGCTCATTTCCTTTTCCAGACAGCTGCCTAAAGCAGACATCTTGAATGTATTTTCAGGATTCGTTATTACAAATTTGTATTCTTTAGGGCCTCTCCTCTGCCTCCCCTCAAAGTTTCAGTTTCCTCCTGACAGCTGTGTAATGTCTTGGTTCAGGGAGAAGCACTTCCTGTGGTGCTGATCTTAACGTGCTTTTGAGCATAACGTATTACTCTTGGTGCAAGAATTTTTTTTTTTTTTCTCTGAGTAGGCATTATAACCAGGTGCTGAAGAGTTTGGCTGTTTAAAAATTTTTATTTTGAGTTGTCTCCTCTTACCCCACCCCCAGTCCACATGATGTGTCATCCAAGAATTGGTCACAGTTCTAGAGAGCTGGCAGGCAATTTCATTTTAGGTATATGCTGAATGTTATTTGGGTGAGCCCTCCCAAACTATCCCACCAAATTCAGCACTGATTACTTTAGCTGAAGAGGAGAGTCAAAAGCCTTTTTTGTTTCACTAAAGAAATGAAGATGTAGAATAAAGACTTAAAAAGAAACATAAGAAAGGAAGGAGATGCTTTGGTTGCTGGACAACCTCTGAATACTACTTGTATCTGAGGTGTTCTGTGTGTTCTGGGACTGACTGCAAGGCTGGAACAAATGGAGCCGATGGGAAGCAGAGATGATCTACTGTCTCCTCGGTGATCTGTGAGCATCAACTGATGTCCCCTTCTGGTAGGGCGTAGGCAGCTTTTCTCTACCAAGTGAGATGAAATATTATAATCTGTTGATAACTTCAGTAGAAGGTAAGGCATTGAAAAGACTTGGTTAATGCTGCTGTTTGCACAGGTAACCATTTATTGTGTTAACCCTGCTGTGAAGCCAAGTGGCAGGCTTGTATTGATGCTCCGTTCTGCGGTTAACAGAGCACCTTGGGTTTCAGGCTTTAGTAATTGAGGCCTTTCACCAAACTTATCTTGACAGTGTTGGCCTCTTTTATCAAGGGCTTATTCTGTCATAACAGTAGCATTTCCCAAATGTATAGCTTTATACAAACTGCCATAAAGCCTGTGGTATTTTGTAATAACTTTCTCATTTTTAACTTTTGTAGACAAGATATTGCTTCTGCTGTATAACTTAATTGAATTCTTGTTACTTCCTTAGATCATTTATTGCTTCCATTGTAGTAAGTAGGCATAAGCAGTGAGCGTTTTGCCCATAGAGGGCCCTATACACTTAGTTCCTTTTCTGTTAGCTGCAGGAACATTAAATCTGAAGGAGTAATTCCATGTTCCTGTGTTGTTTCTGCATTAATGAAAACCCCTGTCTTTGGATTTAGTGTTAGAACGTGGGAGTACGTTGGTCTTGGTTTAAATTCCAGTCAGGGAGATACTGATAATAGCTATAAATCTTTTTAGTCAATGTGAAATAAAAGCTGGTCACACCAGCACAGAATTTTTACTTTAAAAAAAAAATCAGTAAAACTCTGTGGAATCATGTTTTTTGTGAATGTGTAAAAGAGCTTTGTGCCAATTAAAAAGTATATAAAGCAATCACTCTTGCAGAGGAGCCTAATAGTGTATGGTAATGTGTGTTTCAAAAAAAAAGTGTTCAAAAGAAAATCTTGATCTCCATGGGGTATATTTCTTTCAGCAAAGACATATAACTCCCACTGAAGCATTACTATATGTGCATGCCTTGAAGGCAGAGTATGTTCTTATTGAGTAATCTAAGACGACCACTATAATGTAGCATCTCATGTTCAAATTGTATTTCAAGTGCAGTGGTGCCAGAAGTAGGCACTTATAGAGACTCTCTTGCATATAGGCTTGTTGAGGATTCCAAAGGGAATCAAAGCATAAACCAAACAAAAATCAAAAGGCAACTTGTGACTGTCTCAGCTCCAAATAGCTTTCACAGGTGCAAGGAGCATCTGTTTGAATCATCCTTTTCCATTGAAATTATATTGCACCAGTGATCCATATTTACAGAATTCCCAAATCAAATGACCTAACTGTTTAGAGAGACAGTAGTAGAATTATAACTTTTTTTCCTGAGTAAAAGGCTTTAGTATTTTAATCCAGAGAGCATCTGGTGTGTAGAGACTCCTTCTTTTTCTTCACTAGGGAAAATTCCTTCTTAAGCAAATGTTCATGTTTACTTCTTTAGAAAATTTGGTTTGCTTTTTGAACTTTTGCTCTCTTGACACACACACCTCCACCCCCGACATGGCATCTCTTCATGCTGTAGTCACGGTGAGGGATGTCTTTCTAAAAGATTATTTCTGGATGTGAAAAGTTATGCTAGTGCTGATACAGAGATGGCTGAAAACTTACGGAAAATGTTTTGCAGGTAGGTCAGCCAGATAGTTATAATATTCCCTTCTGGTGTAAAACTCCATAAATACAGTAGTGTTCAGCAAGGGCAGGGTCTTGTTAGAGGCCTATCCTCACAGTTGCTCACGTATGCCAGTACTGTGTGTTTGCATAATTTCAGTGACCAGCATCAAAACAAATCCAGGTCTTGATGGGACTCTTCACCAGTGTGAACAGGCTCAGGACTGTATTATTTAGGTTACTAATGTCTTCCTTGCTGAGCTATGCAGTGCACTCACTTTCATGGGAGTACAGGCAAGAAGGCATTTAATGGTAGGGTTTTTCCTTGCCATGTGCTCCAGAGAAGACTACATCTGATATGGTCACTTGTTAGATGCAGTAGAGAGAAGTTTTAGGGTGTGTCTAACTGTTCTCTACAAGAAGTGTCTGGGGTGACTTGTCAGGACATTGTGTCAAGTTTCCCATCAC
This sequence comes from Merops nubicus, assembly GCF_000691845.1. Classification (NCBI taxonomy): domain Eukaryota; kingdom Metazoa; phylum Chordata; class Aves; order Coraciiformes; family Meropidae; genus Merops; species Merops nubicus. The sequence continues at coordinate 9,310 of NW_008622295.1, read as the reverse complement.
TGCTGATGTGTTTTGTTAGTGAATTTTGATGAGGAAAGTTGCAGCTGTGCTGCATATAAACTGAGGCATTAGGTGACTAGTAGGTCAGCTACTCCCTTCAGTGTCCCACTTTCAGTCCTGATTCAAGTTGGGCAGAGACTGAACCGTGAAGTTTGTGTCTTTTTTTTTTTTTCCCCTTCTCCTTTCTTGCTGGCGTATCTAACAAATCTGAGTTGCTGATGCATGAGGGAGAGGCTGTTCTTACAGGACTTGTGGTTCAGTGATTTCAGTGCTGGAAATTATGGGAGCAGAGCTATCTCATGACAGCCCTAATTCATTACTGTAGCTTTCAATTTCAAATAAATTTTGATTAAAATAAATGGTCTAGAATCTAAATTTAGGAAGTCAAGGTTTTCCTATGAAGTCACTTCATGAAAAAGGAAGCCAAGCAAATAATGGTCCCGCCGTAATGTCTAAGAATCCTTCAGGTACACACTTGCTGAGTGGTAAATCTAGTCACCAGTTTGAGCTGCCTAACTAGACAAAAGAGAAATGCTGCAGGCCATAAAAAGTTCACTGACAAAGCCAAGACTAGAAAATTATTCAAGTCAATTTTCAAAACTGCTGAATTGAGAAGCTGGATTTGAGCTGTGTCTGTGGTTCAAACTGGCATTAAAAGATACAGTTTTTACGAGATTAATTTACTTGCCTTTTTTTGGCAAGTGTCCTTTCTTTATACAAAATTTTAGGGGCTTTGTATAACCCAAGATTGCATATGTTTTGTGGTCTGAAGATGTTAATGCAAGTATTCGTGCTCTATACAAAACTCTATGCATCTGTTTTCCCACTTGTGCTCCCCATGTTGTGGGTTTTATGTCAGCTCAAGACAGTTCTAATTAACAGACTCTAAGAGAGAGAAAGGAGATTCTGAACCTTGTAAGCCCTGAAACACAACAATTTTCTCTGACCATGGGATAAAGAGTTCACATATATATTCACAAGGCTATATTACGTTAACCTTGCTGGATTTTGCTATCAGGTTAGTTAATATGCTCACTGAAGACTTCTGTCTACAGGCTTTGAAGACCATTTTAAAACATTCAGAGGTTTTACTACCAAAAATAAAGTGCTGGTCCTGTAAATATTGTGTTGGGTTTTTTGTATGTACATTCTGCTGAGATATTTAAATATTGTGCTTGAAAAAGTTTTCTTTGCTGATTTGAGTTTTTTTGAGGACAGGGTTTATTTTAACCAATTTTTTTTTTTTTTAACAGTTCTTCATATATGTAAACAACTTGTTTTCTTTTTCAGTTTTCCTACTTGGAGAAGCTGTTGTTGGTCCATGGAGCTTGGAGTTACAATCGAGTTACCAAGTGCATACTATATTGTTTCTACAAGAATGTGGTTTTGTATATTATTGAGGTAAGAGTAACTAAATGGGTGGTTCTTCCTGATGCTTACTCCTCAAATCATGTCTTATCAGATAAAGTCATTGAAATAGATCAAGCTACTTCAGTACAGTGAAGCCTTGGATATAAGATGTCAGGGACCAAGTTCATTCCCTCTGTGGAAGTATTCCTATTGAAAGATACTTTATATTCATGGAAGCATTTCACAAAGATCGTATATTAAGAACACTTGAATTTGGGGCTAAAATTAAATCAAAAGTTCATTTAATAGTATCACAGGGAACTCTATAGGCAAATAAACTAGGCAAAAACTATTGCTTTTGCTTCCAAATTATAAAGACTATCACTTAGTTGGAACTGAAATTAGTTTGCAGCCTTTCTTGTTCTACAATGCCAGTAAAATTATAAAATCAATCAGGTTATTTGATTTAATAATATTTAAAATGTTGCTAACTGTTTTGAAAAATTAGTTGCCTGATGATGTCAAGTAGTGGAACTCAATTTTTGAAGAGAGATGAATGCTGTTATGAACATTAATACATGGCATTTCAGCCTGCTTAGATAGGAGTGTAGTCCTCGTGCTTCAGGATGTAGTCTTGAATTTAAGAAGGATAAAGATGCTTGTCGTGTGCTGTTGCTCAGTTAGAAATAGATGAGGAGCTTGAACATAATGGATTGATCACCTGAGTATCAAGTGGTCACTTCATATAGTGATTTCCACTTTTTAAGTTTTATTTATATGTGTATATATTAGGTTTTCTGTTTCTTTCTACGATTAAGCAGCTGTGAATGAGGTTAGCAGATAAGAAAATGAGAACATTTATAATTAGGCAGCTGGCTATATCAATTACAAGAGATGGTGAGTAAGTAATGTTTTACTGTTCAATGAATTGTATGATGGTCGGTGTCTATACCTGACTTCCTCAGGGGATGATCATCTTTTATGCATGATGTTAGGCTCTTAAACAAGAAATTTTCTCCACTAGCTTGCTCCATTTTTCCTGTGCTGATTCTGAATTAACTGTTGGCTGTTAGAATTTCAACACAGATAATTTTGTTTACTCCAAGAGAGTTGTTATATGCCATCAAAATCATGTCAGTGTTTTGCTCTAGGAGGTGGGAGCACGATAGTTGACTGATAGACAGTATACTAGATTAGTGAAATACTGAGGAGTTGATTTTTTTTTTCCGAAATTTTAAACATCCAGATGTTGACTGTGTTCCAGCTCTTTAGCCAGATTCTCTGATGAACTTAAATCCATGTTCCTGAGGTTTCACAGGTGTGTTCTTGTCCTAGTGGAGTAGCCACCTTCACAGCCTTGAGACAAATTTAGCACACTTAGATAAGATTTGGTTCATGTTTTAACTTTCTGATATAGTCCTTAATTTTACTTGGGCTGATCATAACTCATGTTTTTAGTAAGGGTTTTTAAGTAGTGTTGGAGATTACAATGGTACTCATTATCGTGAAATATTTTGTTATGTGAATTCATTCATTATAATATGTATAATACATATATTTGCAATGTGTTCATTATTGTGAATTATAAATAATTTCAGAAATAACTTTTCTAGTGGGCTTCTGACTGAGCATAGGAGTTGCTGGGGTTTTCCCCGATTTGTTCAGAAAATGCTTAATAGCTTCTTGATTGTCTTCTATGATTCTTTACTCCACTTGGAAATGAGTTTTGAAAGTTTTGCTTCTTGTCCGTTGTAGCACTGTGTCTCTTTGCTTCATTCACTGTAGTCTGACAAGTAAATCAAGTTCTGCATCAAATATTGTATGGCTACATTATGCCTTTGCTTGTGAGCAGCTGTGGAAGGGCTGGAAGACAAGTGAAGGTCTCTGGGACCTCCAGCCTGAGGTTGCTTAATCATCTTAATATAGGGAGAATGTTTATTGGCCAGAGATACCACTATATGATACATCAAATGCAAGTTTGCTCTGAGAATGTGATATCAGATGTTCTGTTTACTGTATTAGTCTGTGCTCAGTTCTTTCTGCATAGTGTGCTAAGGCAAGCAAGCTTTTGTGTCTCCTGATGTCCAGTGCTAGGGGTGGGAGTCAGTTCCATGTAGCACCTGAGTGCTGAACACTGTGTAACCACCTCCAGCCCTGTGTGTCAGTTACCCCCTCTGGGCTCATGCTGCACAGAAATGGGGAGCAAGTTTAAGTCGTAAGGGAGGTAAAGTGACAGAGAAATCTTGTAGACCTACATCAATGGGAAGATCTCAGTTTGGTTTTAGTGACCCTGATGAGTTTGCTTTACTACTGACCTTAAGGAGAGTCCCTTCCAAAACTGTATAAAATCAACCAAATTGGCTGGAAACTGAAGAGACGCTAATTTTGCCATCATAAAGATGCAGGGAAGAGAGAGAAGAGGTCTCCAATTCCCTTCTTAGCTTTGCATAAAGAAAGCCAACTTGTTTTCTGTTTCTGCTATGGGGCTTGGGAGCACTGATCAATTTGTGGTATGGAGTGATACTCATGAAAGAGAAGATTCATGAGGGAATAAATCCTTCAACTTGAGAGAATGGTAGTTGAGTGCCCAGCACTCCTGTACTGTTTCTTGTGCATATAGTATGTTCCTGATGGTTTCCCAATGCTCTGGACAAGTTTAATATTTACCTGTACTTCCTGCTTGGATGTGTGGTGCATGGGGAATATTCTTTTAACATTGTAATGAAACAAAGATTTGAACTTGAACTGCTTTCTAAGTTAATCTTCTAAAGGATTGTACTGAGTAAATATTTATAGAGTTGAATCAAAAAGCACATTGGTGAATATACCTTTGTTACTGTATCTGTTTTATTTCGGTGAAGCTTTGACACCTGAGGAATAACTATAGTAAACTTTTTGTAAATGAGTTTTGAAGCAGTAAAGCACTGGGGCTTATCATAACTTTTATTCCCCAATACTTTCCAAATATCGGAGAGAAATAAGAGGTGGCACTCAGGCTTGGCACACAGAACATGTATGTGCAATTTGCAGAGTCATACACTAAAATTAAACATAACTTAAACACTAAAAGCTTGAAGAGAACATACTTCTGACTCCTTGGTCTATTAAAACCCCATACACTTAAAAGTTCATCTTGATAGCAGTCACTCATACTAGGAGGACCCAAACTGTGGCACCTCTGAAACATTGAATTTCATCAGATTTCCTTCAGCTTTTGTGAAAAGTGGTAATTAAAATACAGAATTGATATTTGGTGGGAAATGTACTTAAGTGACTGCCATTGTGGGCTTTACTCCTAAAAGATGCTGCTGGCTTAAGGGTGGTGCTTGCCTTCCTGCAATGGCTCTCCATTCTTTGTGGAGAGACAGGGGCCCCAGGAATTGTTTTCAGCTGTCTTGACAGCTACTAAAATGGGTGCATGTATTGGGACAATTGCATGCAGCTAGAGAGCTAATATAGCAGAATGCAAGCTTTGTAGTCTAGTGATTGCAGGGGAAGTAGAGATAAGAGTTTATTTGTTGTCTCCCTTGATTACACCTTCCTATTTTTTTTTTTTTTAAGAGGTGAATTTTAAGTCATCGAAGTCAATAAAGCTCAGTGAAGTCTGAGAAGATTTTTGTTTGGTTTAATGGCCAGAAACATGATGTTGCTCTCCTCAGACTTGATCCCTCTCTCCTTTTTAATTTTTTCATTGTCATGCTTCCGCCATCCTCTTAATTCCATCCCTTGATTTTTGAAAATACAAAAACACGGAGAAATATAACTCAAAAGCAGAAAGAGAAGCAGGTCTTGGAAATTGAAGTGCTTTTAGTGTAACTCTTAGCTTGATTCTTGAGCCCTTGTGTATCACTGCTGCCGGGGTGCTTCAGGCTGTAAAGTTTGCATTCCTTGTCATTGTGCCCTTACTGGCTGAGGGGATGCAGAATCAAACCTTTCCATCCAGAGAGCTGGTTGACAGATGAACTGCTGCCGCTTCGCTCTGGCCCTGCTGGGTCTGTCCTAACAGTGACAAGAAAGTGAAAAAGTATCAGTGTGCACTAAAGCCATTACTGAGAGAAGTCCATTATTCAGCATCAGCGTGAAGCAGAAGGTCAGTGACACAGTTTTGGCTGTTAAAGATTTGACAGACAAATACCTGGGCAGCATTACAAAACTATCTCGTACAATTATTTATGCGGTTGGCTTTAAACTGAGTAGTGAAACAGAAGATCTGTTTCACATCTGTTGAGCAGATATATTTCATTGGAGATGATATGAAGTTGTCCTGATGATATCAGAACTTTGAAATATAGCTGATTTCAAACATAAAATAACACAGGGATGTTGATTTCATGTCATGCTTGGAGTAGCAGAAACACAGTAAGATCAAAGGCAATATCAGGTAGGGGTTCAAGACATTTGGGAATGGTCCTGTGGAAACAGCAGCATGGAAGATACCTTTTGGGCCAATGTGGTGTGCAGGAAAAATGTGCTTAGTACTTTCACTGGAACATGTTGTTTATCTGAATAGTACTTAATATTAAGTGCTTTTGTATTATATATTGCAGAGTGGTGTTGGGGAAGTAGATGGTCCCTGTATCAAGGTCTGGCTGGTAGTGTAGGACCACGATAGAGAAACAAATGGCAACTGGGAAGGGGAGAGTATAGTGTACGTATCCTAACATTGCATTCTTTTCTGCCCTAAGAATCCAGAGAGAAGTTGTAAGCCCAGACTGGAAAGCTGTTTCTTTGCAGAGACAGACGGAGAAGTCTTTTATGTGAGCAGTGTTAAACAAGCAAGATAAATGTACTAAGGAACAAAACATCAGAATCATGGTTTCTCTTTTAGAGCTGAATTTTCAAGTCTTAAAAGCTCTGAGTAAACACAATGCCTAGATAAACATGCTTTTAAATAAGAGGCAGTTTTGTGGGTCCAGCAAAGCCTGGCAGTGAGAACTGTGAAGTGCTCCACACAGTCTTAGTGGTCACCACTTCAGGCTAGCCAATGGCACAGGCTCGGAGAGCACACATGAAACAGTGCTGTGAGAGACCTTCCATTTCTTTCTCCATTTTCATGCTTTCCTGTCAAGCACAACAGGCATTTTAAAAAGTATGGAAAGCAGACGGGAATTGTAACCCTCTTATCCAAATGGCGTGCCAAATTGAGTGTATCTGATACGGTACTAAGAAATACACAGGTCTGATGCTTCTGTGTGCTTATCCCTGATTTATGTAATCTTTTACCAACATCCCTGTGCTTTCTGTTTCCAATTGACTTTGCAACTCTGAGGGTACAGCCAGGCAATAAAAAACCTTAAGCATGAGGATTTTTGCAGTGAGTTTGGGACTGAAGTGCAGTAACTGTTGTCATAAAAAAAAAGCGGCTTTGTTAAAAGGCAAAAACAGTGTTTAAAAGTAACATCATCTAGTTGTAAAATTCTCTGAGAAGGATAACAGTAATACAGGCAGCTAGCTGTCTTGTCATGCTTATGCATTAAAAATTTTTCAGTTGCCTACTCAAATACTTCAAATGCCAGTGGGCATTTAATAGTCAGTATTTCTGTGTGCATGTACTCGGTGTGGTAAGCTTATAACAGTGCTGTGTCATCATGAAGCAAAGTCACAATGTGTGTGATTGTCATTTGATATAATTTTGAAGTCTGGCTTTTCAAATTCTCAGAAATGCATGCATATCCTGAGTAAGTAACTTATTCTTTGTGGACAGGTGCTTTCTGGTAGGCAAAAGGTGGGATTCAGTGTTCTTAAGGTTGGTATTGGGTGTAAATTGAGGTGCCTGAGTAAAACCTGTGTAGTGTCCATGCCCTTTATGGGATGCTCTTGGGATCATGGAGAGGAGTATGGGACTGGCAGGTATACCACAGGGACCTATCAAAGGCCTTCACCCGTCTAAAGCAGTAGCAGCATTAGTAGTACGAAGAAGTCTTATGTTGAGGTAACTGACTCTATCCAGAAAGTGAAGCATTTCTCTTTTAATCTTGTTGTTAATTCTTTTTTGAAGCATATAGAAAAAAGAGAATCCAAACTCCTCAGCTTGGGGGATGTTAATGAGTTCAAAAAGTGCAGAATCTTTATAGAAGTTATGTAATACAGAACTTGCAGACCTGCAAAGTACAGTGATGGACACACTGTGAGGAACAAAGCATGTGAGGCTCAGCACCATCTCTTGATATTTTTTTGAAAAACAGGTCTTAGGTGTGTGCTTATTTTTCTCTTGCACTGTTTCTTCTCAGCCTCATACACAGGTTTAACATGTAGAGGTAGATCATTTGGGGCAGTACAGAACATTATCCCCTTCCCGCCCACCAAAAAAGCTAATCATAGGCTCCAATTCAAGAAAACATTCTTTAGTAGCAATAGTTACAGAAAACAGATTCTGCAAATAGCCTGCCAGACTCCTTGGAATATCATAAAATACAGTTGGCCAAACTAATCTGAAATTGTCCAGATAGTGCTTTGCTTTTTGTTCTTAAAAATATAACTTAATTCTTTCTTGGCTGATTTACAGTGCCTAGTTTATATTGCTACCACTGACAATTTATTCCATATTTCAAGCCCCTGTTGTCTGAAGAAATTCAGAATTGCATATAGGCTGGTTTTACCAGCTTTAATCCATGATTGACTTCTTGTTTTTTGGATTCATAATTGAGTATGTTAATCCCAAGAGTTTCCAAGCAATCAGTCACGAAGCTAAATCCGTGCTAATTTTCTTTTTTCTTTTTTTAGTGCTGTGCACTGCACAGTGAATCATTAGAAAGCAGGCCATCTTCCCTGAAAACCAAACTGACTCAACTATTGAATGGTGGGGTTTGATTTTTTTCAAAAGTGATGGAATGGGTATCAGCATTGTTCTGACTTTATGAACACTGCCTTGATTGTACCATATAACCAATACCAATTGTAATTTTTCAACAATCCAAATATCATAAATGCTAAATTAAGATCCTTAGCGTGGTCTCAAAGTCTATAGCATAAACACTAAGATTCAATATATGCTGCAAAAAACTGCTTCAAGAAGGGATCTGCTGCAATATTTTATTGGGCAGATAATATGTTCAGGGTGTCTGAGTCCACTTTTTGTGCATATTTATATACATAAGGGCTGTAGGACAGCCACAGTGTTGTGTGTGAGTTTTTTTCTTCTCTGTAAAATACATGCTTAATGTCGTGTGGAAAATGTTAATTTCTTATTTGGAGGCTTACAACAAAGCAATAAAAATGCTGTTCTCTAAATTTGAGGCCATTAAATGTGAAATATTAGCCATCTCCTGAGCAATGTGTTCTACAAAATTCTGTCATCAGTAAACGTTTGTTTTCAGTGTCACCATAGATGTTTAGAAGGGAGATAACCTAATGTGAGGAAGCTTTTTAAGAGGAAAGCTAAACCTGTACTGTGAAAGCTAGAAAACCCCAAACCTAGGTGTTTTTCCATCAAACCAACAGCTTTGAAATTCAAGGGTTTATCATTCTTGATTTCAACCCCACTTTTTTTCAGAAAGCTAAAAGTTTCCATATCAAATATAACTCTTCTTACAGCTTTGAATATTGATGTGAAAAACCTTGGCTGCTCTGACTCGGTAATATTGGATAACCTGTTGTTTAATAGGAATAAAGGGGAGTTGATTCTACTTTCCTATCTAGTAGAGTAAGGTCCTGTGCATATTGTATATATGAAGAAGGGGCGTTGTCCATTTTGCTTTTCACTAGATAGAAGCCATTGGGCTGGCATGCTGAAGGCGTGAGGGTTTCTTTTTCCACCTGGACCTCATGGCTTTACATAGCTATGTTAAAAATACATTCCTACAGCAATTACTTTTGAGAATGGCAATATGAATGTATAAGAGTGTAACTTCATTTTGCAAAAGAGGACTTGATGATAGACCCTGGCCCCAGTGGCTGCTGGTGAATCAGAACGGTGAGTTTTATTCTCTGCTTTAGAAGCTTTATAGAATCATAGAATCAT
>NW_008622294.1:0-2285 GCF_000691845.1 Merops nubicus | reverse complement strand
CCTGCTGAAAACATTAAACAAGCAGTTTACTGTAATAGCATTAGTGTCATGAGGCAATTTTGCATAGGTATGTTTCCAGCACTTCCAGAGTCTGGGCTGTGAAGTCTTCACTGGGCTCTTGCACCCCCCACTTCAAAGCTCTTTGCCCTGTTGCTGAACAACTCTGTTCCCTTCCTCCCCCCAAAAAAGAGAGGTTTAATCCTGGTACTGTGCCTGTGCTCTGGTCCAGGCTGCTGCCCAGCTGCCACTCTTCTCTGGAACAACCAAGGGTAACAATGTGTGAAGCTGACATCTGTATTGGCCTGTGACTGCTGTTATTCCTTTGCCAGCTCTCCAGCAGCAGAAGAGCCCACAGTGAAGATTGATGATGGTCGTGATGAGGATAATGAACCAGACAGCTGTTCCAGGTAAGCTAATGATACACTGGATGCCTTGCTTACCCCCAAAAGTAGAAACTGTTGAGCCAAAATAATTGGCTTGTTGAAGCAGAGATAAGCCCTGTAAATCACTTGGTACTTGTTCTAGTACATAATAAAGCCAAGCAAGTTCAGGAAGCTTCTTTATGCTTCTGGAGATGAAGGCCCAAGCCAAGAACTAGCTGGAAGCTTGTTGTATGATGGAGAGTGGGTAGTCCAAGCTGTGCTGATTAAGTTTTCCCAAAGGAATGAGTTTGGGAGAGCACAGAAGAGCAAATGCTGGTGAGAAAATGAGGTGAATGAGCATCTGGAGCAAACAATAAGCATCATGCCCTCCTGATGAAAACTGTCTGAGCTTGCTAGGTATTAATTCTGTCCTTGAGGTAGTTATCTTCTAACAGTGTTTAGCTCTTCTCACCAGGCTACTAACTTACAGCATGCTTAATCAAGGCAGTGACAAGTGACTGCACTTGTTTCTGTTCCTGCAGCCCAAGGACAGTAAGATTAAGCCTGTTATCTCTGTGCTTCTTTGTGACAACGTGTCTTTCTAGAATTCAGAAGCTGACATTTACAAATTCATTTTACAAAGACTTTAAGCTAAGTATGTGAGCAAATGTGCCATGTTCCCTTCAACTATTTAAGGTGCTGACAGGCCAAATCTGAGTAGTGTGTATATACACCTCATGGAGGTACTTGTCCTTAGACTGTGGAAGCTGTAGTCTTAGTGTACTTGTGTTTGCATTGGAGGATTGACTGGGTGAAGACATAGAGCTGTTAATGTAGTTGTTGTAGTGCTTCCTTAGTTAATAGACAGTCATAAATGCAAGGAGAACCTCCTGTATGCCAGGCTGCCTCCAAGAGAAGACCTGTAACTACATCTTTGACTTCCATGGGCAAAGTGGGGGCTACAAACCAAACTAAGGACCAAGGTCTAACCAGCAAACATCTGCATCCTGAAGCAGGAAGGAGATACTTGAAGCATGAAGCCAATAGTAAAAAGTGTAGATTAATTCAGAAAACCTAGGAAGGTGCTTCCTCATCACTTCAAAGAGATCTAGCCTTGCCTAAACTGAGTTATTGAGGTGCTGGGGATCTGCACCAAGTGAAATGCAATGCTCCAGTTGTGCTAGAGGGAACAAGCAGCTTGGGTGGGATCACTGGGGTGCAGTATGCATTACTGAGCTGACAAAGGCCTCCTGGAACAGTGGATTCTCTAGTGGTGGTGGGGAGGGGGAGTGTAATAACCACATATCATGGGAAAGAGAGTAGATGAGTGAAAAATGCAAAAGGAATCTACTAGTGCTTATGTCAGAACCTTTGGTAGGTCCTACTGTTAGTCATGTACTTGGAGAAGGTGTCTTCTTTTAAGTGATTAAGAAAAATATTGGTGCTTGAAGTAGTTAAGAAATCCCAGGATTACTTCACAGACTGGCAATGTTTTTCAAACTGTCAGAACTTGGGGTTTGCACATCATTGCTTCTACCTCAGTTCTTGGTGTAGCCTAAAGAAGCTTTCAGCTAATGAAATAGTTACACAAAGGCCTAGCTTTAAACCAGAAGGCTGAAAACATATCTAAGAGACAACAAATAATCTCCTGTAACTGAAAGCAGGAGCTGGACACCCACTGGGGCTGGAGGTAACTCTCACAATTGAAAGAACTCAACTTCAGAAACTCCTTTTCTTAAGAGGCACTTGAGTCTTCAATCTGAAAGCCAAACCAATATTGTCTTTTAAAGGTAGAAGAGGGATTTGTCTTCCTTTATTCCAATAGCAGAGAAGCAGTAGTGGAGCTAATAACAAGTGCAGCTTTTTTCCAGTCCTGGAAAAATAAATCTTCTGATACAATAAGCTAGTAACTTGAACAAGATA
>NW_008622293.1:0-18371 GCF_000691845.1 Merops nubicus | reverse complement strand
TATCCGGTCAGCCCTGCCCCAGCCGGCCGGGGCACCTTCCCTGGGAGAGGGGCAGAGGGACCGTGACACGAGGGCTAGGGCAGCACGACCCCGGGCCGGGGCGGGAGGGCTGCTCGGGGCATCGGCACCACAGAGCGCTTCTTTTCTATAAACTGCAGTAAGCTCAGGGCACCAAGAGCGCCGTGCCATGCGGTAAACAGGATTTGCTTCAGGGGGTGGACAAATAGCTGTTTATTTGACCTCGGGAGTGTTTGGTGTATTTTTTTTCCGGGCAGCAAATGCTGGAAAAGCGATTATATAGATGTTTATTGCATCAAGGTAAGTGGTGACAATAGGTAATAGTTTGAAGTAACTTATCCCCGTGTGTTTAACAGTAGTTACTGGCTTGGTGAAATTCTGTGGGTACAATTATCTAATTGAGAGCTCCTTGTACTGACAAAAGGTGCCTTTGCACAGGTCTTAATCCCGCCCCCCACGCCTTCTGTTCCTGTGCTAATCTAAGGGGGTTTGCTGTCACGGGTAGCTAGAAGAGATGGAGGAGATTTATTTTCAAACAGGATAGCTGGACAAACAGGCCATTAGATGTTTTGTAGGCCTACAGTTTTTGAGTTTCTCTCAAGTGTTAGAGGATCCGCAATGATTTATTTTTTTTTTTAATATTGCTGCCTGCCTCCGAAGCTGACTTGATTTTAGTATTAGAGTGGTGGTGCTTTGGTTCTAAACTAAATGGGCTTAACTTTCTGTTCACATCAAACAGTGGTTTGTGACCTTTTTTAATACATAGATCTATTGTGTTTTTTAGTAGTTGTGTGTGTTTTTGTTTAATGAACTTCAACTCACTGGTTTGTTGTTTTTTTTTTTAATCTTCACTATGTCTCAGCAGGCCATTAGAAATAGTACATGGACCAAAGGTTGAAAAGTACTGATGCTGCTGATACTGCTGTATTATTTTCACACAAATGCTTAAATTTTTGACCTTCTTAAAACAACATCCAATACAGAACAGTGAGGAGCAGAAAAACAGATTGTTTCCCAGAGCTTTCTCTTGACAGCATCAATGCATTTTTTAATGTATTATTGCAAGATTTATAGCCATAGGCCCCTCTGCGTGAGTTGTGCTGGCTTGGACCCTGCTTCTGTGAACTGATACTATCCACATGGGTACCGAAGCTACTTGAGTGAGTTGATACCATCAAGTACCACAGGATGACATAATACAGGAGTTGATAACTGCTTGTGATCTTTACTAGCAGTGCACCTCTGCTTACTCAGAAAACTATTTCACATTTCTGGGGTAGATAATTAAATATAATTTATGTTTGGTGGTTTTGTTGTTTGTCGTTTTTCCTTTTCTTTTTTTTTTAAGACGAGGTCTCTTGCAGAAGCAGAACCATCACTGCTTTGTGCAACCTCTGCACATCCCTGCATGTGGGTTGTCTGCAGTCTCGCTCAGAAGTTTACTAAAGCTGGGTCGCTGTGAAAGAGTGCCCTCTGGTGACATTTGTGTTTAGAGTTTGGACTATGTGAAGAAGCACTCCTGCTAGTCTGAAATTAAACATTCCTCCCAGCGTGGCTGGAGATGTGTTCTGCATTGATATGGTGGTGTGGCGTGGCTAAGGTGGGGGACGAGGAGTCACTTGCAAATATCTGTGGAAGACATAGAGCAGTCATTGGGAGTCTGTTAGCTCACTTGGGAGCTATTCTACCTTGCAATTTATTTTGCTGGATTTTGATGTTTGATTCCTTAGTCTAACGGAGAGGGGGAAAAAAATACCCAAAAACCCAAACACAAAACCCAACAACCTTCTTCATGAGCTTCTCCTGTTCACTGTCTGTTTGGATTTTTTCTCTGAAGCCTGCCTTTATGTGGAAGTTTTGGAGCGATCATTTCCCTTCCACATTTGTATCTCACTGGTGACTGTGTAGACTGAAAATCCCAACATTTAGATTTTTTTTTTATTGTTCTGGATGCTCCTTGGCACCAATTAGTGAGAATGAAGATACAGGGCTAAGTCTTTAACTTCAGTCACTTGTGAAAACTTTGATTTTAAAATTGGCTGTGTTGGTAATAAATGTCTTAAGACTTCAGGAAGCTATTGAAGTCAGCATGCTCATGTTCTGCGTGACATGTCTTTGAATATTAAAAGATTTGAGCTGATAAGGACACACCTCCATTTTAAACAGTTTCTTCCCCTATATTTTTTTTGCTGAGATTAAGGATTAATCTTTTCCTTTATATTTGCTTGGAGCTGAGTCATTTGGGCTCCTCCTTTCATTCAGTAAGTGAAACTGTGTTGAAAACTTCCTTTAGGGGTAGGGAGTGTAATTGGTTGTTTTTTGTCAAAATACAAGACATCAGAGGCATGTTATATTTCTGATTTGAGTGTTCTTTTACAGCCCTCACTGGAAAAGATAGCTAAAAATGTATTTAAAAACAAACAAACAAAATATGTTAAAAACCTTTACTTTTAAATACCTGGAATTGTTGCAGTAGAAATCATCTTTTAATACTTGTGCATAATATTTGATGCATGAACAGCTTCGTGGGCTTCATGTTTTGTCTATTTATGAACTAATCACCTTAAAATACTGCTGAAGCAAGAGAGTCTTAATGTTACAGTTGAGTGTTTTAAGTAGATGCTCTGTAAGCTTAATTCCCTAGAGCTCGTGGATATGTGACTGTAACTCTTTCCTTTACGAAGATCCTTAAAGGCTGCGTGGGACCCCAGGGAAAATAGCATTGGATTACTTCCTGAGGGCAAGCTGGTACTGAGCAGAAGTGGGACATCTGAAATCAGAGCTGGAAGTCAGGCAGTTGTGAGGGGTCAGATTGAGGGCCCAGTCACTGGGCCGAGCTCTGTATGGTCAGGAGGATCTGTGTAAAGCAGAGAAGGTAGGGGGGAAAAAGGAGAGGGTGGCTCTGTCACAGAAAGGGATGAGATATTCAGCAGCAGAGTATGTTCTGAACATTGGAGCTTCTTGCTGTGACTTTCAAAAGTCAGCATGGTGTAAACGATGGTTGTTGAACCTGCTTGCTCACTGAGGAAGGGGGAGACTGTTTCCTGTCTGTCAGTTTATAGGAGAGTTTAATGACCCATTCACTGAATCTTCTCCTATAGCAAAATAAAATATTGGGAAATTTGTTGGGCCGATACTAAGTATTTTAGAATACAGTGCTCCTCACATGCATAACAGGTTAGTGTTTACTCTCTAGGGCTCACTGTTCTGAGGTGTGCTACTCTCCAGTATGCTCACAATTCATCTTTCCAAAACTGCCTATGAGCTTCCGGGTGGGTTGTGGACTGTCAAATGGCACAAATGGTGCCTTCCTTGAACCCATGGATGTGCCTTGAGAGGCCTTTCAGAATCCTTGCTATCCCAGCTTTGTCAGTGCAGGCTGTTCCATGGCTGTAACTTCAGTGCGGAGGCGGGACAGCTTCCGCCCCTACTCTGTGCCTGTCCGTAAGGAAGCGTAGGGCTCCTGTTTCCCAGTCTTACCATCCCAACTGCAAAAACAACAATTCAGGTAGAACTGCAGTACAGTAATGAAGGGGAAAAAAGAAGCTGTGTACCTTGCAGGTCCCAGAAGCTGTGCCCTTGTTTCCATAGGGCTTCACCAGCCAAGCTGTGTTATGACTGTTTGTGACTGTACCAGATTCATCAACAAGTCAAGGTTCCCTGCCCCAGACCATCTTTGGGTATGCTGCAGTGCACTGCTGTGCCTAACACCACAAGCTGCTTGATCAGAGTAATAAGAAATGCTTGTCAGCCCCTCATGCATCATATTTGTGGTTTAAAGCCCTGCCTATTTCTCAGTGTTAAAGAGCAGCCTCCTTTGTTAAAGATGAAGCATGTAACATGGCAGTCGACTTGATGCCAAATTTGAGAGAGCAACACATCTGTTACTGCTTGGTGGTTAAAGTCCTCTGCTTTTTTCTCTTGGAGGCAGATACTGCTTGCAGTCTACTCTATGGTAGGAGTCATCTTCATGAAGACTCTTACGAGCAGATATTTATTCTGTTTCTTTTTGGTGTTGAACTTGTGATCTATTCTCGGTGCCTGTTTCAGAATTTCATTTAGATGTGTACAGCCCAATACATCTCATTGGCAGCATAAGCTTAAGGCTGCAAGAGAACAGGGAGAGGCATGTGCCTGCCCTATTTCTTTGGTGTATCTGGGGAGACTGTAAGTCTCTCCCATATATTGCAAGTGTGACCACAACGATGTCGCTCAGTGCCTCATCAGCATGTAGTTGAGATTTGAACATGGATTAGAACAAGCTGGCTGAAGTTCAATCCAGATAAAATATACATGATGATGTGGACGTAATTATCAACCTTCCTAATTGAAGGAGTGCATTTGCCATTAGGTAGAAGTGTTAGTATCCTCTGGTGACTTGAGTTTATGAGTTGTTCCTAACAATCCTATTGAAAAAAAATTGGCTTTACTGCTTCAATCTTGGACTAGAAGATTGGGACCTCCCAACCTGATTAGGGATGACTAGAATTTGGCTGGTTTTAGACCGTTGTAGCACTTTGTAGTGCAAATAACGAAGTATAACTTGGGATCCTCTGCTGAAAAGTGCTTGGCCCGATTTAGTCATCTCTTGGAGCTCATGGACCTCTTCACTTACACTGCTCGTACTGTACTTCCGTAGGCTGTCCGAGGGCTGGAGCACTCCAGAGTGGCAGGGGAGAACGTAACGGGGGCTGCAGAGGGGAGGGTTGAGATATGCTTGCTTTACTGCTGCAGCTCCATTTGAAAGCAGTTTGGAGGCAGAATGTGGTGCAGAAGGTTTTGCTGGCTTTGGAGCCATCTCAGTAGGAGTCAGTGGCACCAATACTTTGGCATATGTCTTTGTTACATCTTTTCCTCTTTAATGGTGCTGTGGTATTGACAGCAATCAATTAAGTATGAAGTGACCTATGGCTATCAGCTCTCTGACTATTGTTTTAGTAGTATGGCATTAAAAGCTGTTTGATTTGTGCCTCCCTCATTATTCATTAAGGGACAGCTCTGAGACTATGGAATTTACTCTCCTCATTGAGATGGGTTCAGATTGATTGTGCTAGGGAAGATGAATATTGATCTTTTAAAAAAATTGAAAAAGTGTATTTCTTAGGTAAGAGTGGCTAGATAAAGCTGGCAGCGATCCTGAAAAAATGATCTTAATGCAGTTTGTAAATTGAATTGCTTTTATCACATTATTAAGGTGCCTGGGGTTTGGGATAATTGTCTGAACTGTAGTATTATATTTTCATTTAGATCTAGAATAAGTGTTGTACTGTCACAGAGTGGCTGGTGTTGGACCAATACGTGAATAAACAGGACTAGTGTAAAGCAAATTTTCTGCTGTGTTATAACCTTTTCAGATTAATGTGTAGGTAGGCAGAAGCCTCCAGTGAAAAGCTGAAAGCCTCACTTACAGTTTTTCATTGTAAGCTTCCTGTATGAATTTATATATGAAGAGGCACAAGTGGACTTGTTAGTTCCCTGTAAAACTCAAATTTATAAAATCTATAGAAGCTTCTATTCCTAGTCCACTTCTTTTATTGCCAAGTTATTAGTTTGATCTTCTATTTGCTGTTAAGTTCTGTTACTTGCTTGGTAAAGCTGGGGTACTTCACAATTGTAGCTAATCTGAACTGGTTTGTAATTGCATTAGGATGTAACTCCATGTGCAGTGGGGCAGCTCATTTATTTACTGCTCACTTCCCACACTTTTTTTTGGCAGAAATACTAGTAGAGTGAGCTGCATCAGGGAGCATACCCAGTGAAGAAATTGAGCTTTTTTTTTTTCCCCCTTGCCTTACTATTCAATTTGATAGTTCTCTCAGACTATTTATTCTTCAGCCATTCAAAATCTTGCACTGATGTCATGGCAGAGAAAGAAATAAACAAAAGCCATGAGTGGTGTTGGTGACTGGCAAGTACAAAATCAGAGTTCCAGTGAACCAACCAAAATCACTTAAGTAGTTGAGTTGTCCCTTTGGTTATAACTGAGCTTCTGGAGTGCCACTTTCTGCTGTTAAAGCACAAGCTCAGCTTTGTCCTGAAACCCTGGCTGGATATCCAAGTCTGGGAACTTGGGAAAAACCACTTGGTTTCAGGGTTCATGCAGAAATCTCTCAGGCATTATAGGATCCTTGTGACATTTTTGAAAATTTATTTTGCATAGAGCTAAACTGAAGTCATTGCATCTTTCACAGTAGGCTGGTGGAGTGAGTGGGGAATGATGGTATTACTGGAAATACAGCTGTTTGTCTGATCAAAGACTAATCCAGGAGTCTGTGAAGTATTTTGGGGATTCCAAAAGCGTCTGCAATCAGCTTAACGTGTGAAGTGTAAGAAAGCTGGTGGCATCTCATAGTTTGTTTACATTGTGGATTTCAAAATGCACATAAATGGGTGAAGTCTTAAGTCTATAAAAGAAAATATGGTCCACTGATTTAGACTACTCTCTCTCCCATTAATGCATCACTGGTTTGTGCTGTCACTAATTAGCAACTCTAATATTATGAGGTGTATTGATAAAGCATATGGTTAAGTGGATGACTCATAATCATTATATTTCCACTCCTACTTTGTCATATAATTAACTTTCTCCATGTGGTTAAAGGGCACCTGAACTGGCTGTCGTTGCCAGCAAGTCCAGACCACTCTGCCAGGAGCCTTGGCTTTGATGACTAGCCGGTTTTCCCATGTGCTTTTTTGGTATGTATACCTGAGTAGTGGCAGCTTTCTCGTTTATTTTTGGAACAATAGTCATGTACTTTTAGACTGACAAATTTGTTTGGGTGTTAGTTGTCGTGTTTGTATGGTAAATATCTTTAAATAACTTAGATACTTGTATTGATCAGACTTTTATGGAAATATGCAAGAACAGCCTGAACGTTGAGATGTTTGCTGGAGCAGATGAAACCTGGGCGGTGCAGGTCTGCTTTACGATAGGATAAGGATAAACATTTCGTAGGCTTTATTAGGTTCAGAAGGGTTTATTATTGCTTTCTAATATGCCGCGCATGGATGGTGTCAGGTGTGCGGTTCCTAATGAAACTGTTTTGTTTTATTTGTGTGATAATAGCAAATTCCCTCTGTAGTAGAAATGTTTTTACTACTTCCTGTTTGAGAAGTGCTTGGCTAGCCATACTTTGCTGCCTGATAGCCCTGTTGAGGACACAATTTCTTCTAATCCTCCTTTGCTTTTCATTTTTTTGTCCTCTCAGTCTAGGTCTATTTTGGATTTATTTTGAACAATTTTTGCAAGATAACCCTTTGATAATAAGTTTTGGTATTCTAAGTGATATGCCTTGCTAAAAATGCTTTTCTCCTTACTTGTGGACAATAAGAAATCTAATTGCAGCATGAAACTGTGATTCTTTGCTGTTATTTTTTTATATACCCTTGTGTAGCTCTAGCTCTGCTGGCAGAAAGTTAATTTGTTTGTGGAAGTTTTTCAGTTCTGCTGGTGATATCTATTAAAGTGTTCAAAGTATCTGCCCCAAAAATGTTTAAAGGAATTTGGAGAAAGTAATAATACACTAACTGAATTGTACTTGGGAGATCAAACAAAAAAGGCAAGCTCTAGACTCTTTTCACTTGAGGTGGGTGCCATATGTACAAAGTTTTATAAAGTTGAAGGCATATTAAAGTGATATTAAAGAAGTGGAAAAACTGCTTTTAAGTTACAGTATTTCTTTACCTTTGAAGAACAGCAGCTATTCGTAAACAGGTCGTGTGCTTTAGGACCTGCTTGCAGGTAGGGCTTCCTCAATGTCTGCATGTAATGACTTGCCCTTGGACTTAATTAGCTTGCTGACTTTTTTTCATGTGGATAGGGTCTATGTGATGACAGAACTCAAACTGTATTTTCATGCTGAGACTTGTGTTTAGTACTTCAGGAAAGTCAGTCTTGACTCTTCTGAAGCTGTCAGTGGTGGAGAGGCTTCTTCATTAGGACCTAGTTCCTCTTCCAGATAAGGTAATTTAACTACTCTTAAAAGTTTTCTTACAAATCTGTGTATAAACTGGCAGTCAGGGACTCCAGTTTGATGAAGAGATGTCTAAAAATTCTGTTAGAGACCAGCAATCAGAACAGCTTTAGTTTCTTCTTTTTGATAACGAATGCCATATGACTAGGAGAGAGAAAAGAAGTATCTGTGTATTTGTTGTTATAAGTTATTTTTTGCATGTACAGTGGGGAGTTTAAGTTATTTCAAGGTGATATGCCAGAGCATGCAGAGAAACTTACCAAAATCTTGTGAATGGTGTGTTTTCGTGTTGTGTGTTTTGTTTTTTTTTTTCGTTTTCTCTTCCCTGTGGAACTGTGTATCTTCCCTGTGCAGTTAGCTTATGGGAGAAAAACCGAAATGCCCGTAGGTGTGGGAGCAGAGTTGTACACTTACATCACATGCTTCTTTTAAGTCCAAAGTGAATATATATAAAGTGAGTATGAATTGTTA
The DNA here is from genome assembly GCF_000691845.1 of Merops nubicus. Lineage (NCBI taxonomy): Eukaryota > Metazoa > Chordata > Aves > Coraciiformes > Meropidae > Merops > Merops nubicus. The sequence goes on along the minus strand of NW_008622293.1, from coordinate 9,909 downwards.
AACAAATTTAGACTTGAGTAACAAAAGTGTCAGCCTCAAATCAACGTGTACACTTTTGTTGAGGAATAATTCTTGATCTGAATTTTATAATTTAGTTATAAGACCATGGCATTAATTCAAAGGGTATTGCTGAGTCCAAAAAGCCGTTTATAAAGAGCATAGCTCAGGAAAATGTGAAATCTCTTGGGTAGATCTATATAATATAATGCAGAGGTGTCATATTTGTGTTACAGTAAGTCAGATAGGCATAGAAGTGTAGTTGGCCTGTGTGAAGTGATACTGCTAAAAAAGGAAGCTTGTTTGATAAATAATGCAAGTAGCTGACATGAAAGATGTCTTGCTAAGCTATTGCGCCCACAAAACTTCTGTTTTTACAAACAAATCCCTCATTTGTTTGTAAACAAATGTATACTGTAGAAAACTTGAGAGCTTTAAGTAATTATTGCATCCGTACCTGTTGTGGGTGTTTTTTTTTTTAAAGCTAGCTCTTATTTTCATGACTTATGTAAAATCATGGATTTTTTTTTCTACTTTTTTTCCCTTCTTGTTGTCAAATGATAGCCTTAAGTGGAAAATGGAATCGGGCAGTAATGGAGTTAAAGGACATGCACAGGAGAGAGATGTTGAGGGAGCAGGAATAAAGCCAGACTTCCCTTGCTGTCTTGGGATGTGCTGGAGTTTCTGTGCTGCTTTTAGGTGTCACATTTCAATGTGGACTGGTACTGAATGTCATGGATGTCTTCTTGATTTTACTTGTCAGAGTGGGGGGGGGGAAGATGAGGAGAAGTGATGGGCTTCAGTAACTGATTTTCCCTATTACATTCCAGGTCATTAATGGAATTGGATATCTTCTTCTCCCTAGAGCAATAGGGTGTGTTTCTATGATCTTACCACTAGACTAGCTGATCCTGATCGGTATTTCTTTGTGGCTTTTTATGTATTTATGATTCTCTGAATGTTTGTAGAAGTGCTTTGCTTACAGGAAGAAAATGTCGGTCTTTTGGGATTTGGCATATTCTTTAATGCAGAGAAGGCCGATGTTTTTTAATGTAACAGTCCTCAAAATCAGAAAATGTATCTTGGAAGAGAAATAGGGATCCTGTCTCAGTTGGAGATGTCTTTTACCAGTTGAGTTCTTTTTTTGGGGCTGGGTTGAGGGTGCAGTTGGGTCCCAGAGAGGATTGATGTTGAGTTTTGTTCATTCCTTACACAGGGAGCTGGCTTATGCAGCAGTCTGTGTGGTAGAGTGGCCCTGCTGCCTGCTATTTGGTAGCTTAGTCAGATTTATGGTGTCTATAAGCCACATAACTCAGCTGGAAAACCCTCCTCTGTTTGTGGAAAAAAATAGGTTCTTAGATTGGAAACATCCTCTAAATCACTACATGAATATTGCATTTAAATTGGTAGCTGCATTTCCTATTTTTGCTGAGGTTGTTTTTCTCTGTGTTCTGGGAGGTAGTGGAAGACAAGTTTGTGTAGCTCATTAAAATATCTTAGCTTTTAAGTCGATAAAGCTGTTTGAAAAGTATACCACTTTGCCAAAAACACACTAACCATGTTGTGACTAGTGACTTCAGTGGTATTTCAACAGCAAGGCACCAGTATTTGATATCTATGATACAGCTGGCTCTCATTTATGTTTAAATAACATTTGTGACCAAAATGAAGCTCTCCAACTTGGCAGGCTGAATATGAAACTACCTGAAAAATGAAAGTATTCTCAAAGTGCAGCCAAGGTATTGGCTTTTTTGGCCATTCTTTTAGCAGGTAAGAGACAACTCAGTTCCTGGTAGTAGAGAATGGGGAGACCAGTTACTAACTTGTATGGGGTTTTTGTATTTGATGTTTTTTTGTATTCCTCATTGTGATACTCTGTCACCTCATGGTGTGGACTTTCTTGCATTAGAGCATTATAAATTTATTTTTTGTGAGTTAGAAGATTAACCCAAAGATGAATACAATTTTCTTTTTGGTGAAATTAATTGCTGAACAGTGTGTTTTCCTTAAGAAGAAACAGTGTTATCTGCTGTAGAACAGTAGAGGATTTTTTTTTTTCATTCGAAACACTCTTCTTTTCCAAATCTCTATCAAAAACTATACTGTGTACAGACCAGCTCTCTGTTACTGCTCTTGGACTCGAGTTTTCAGCTTTCACATCTGCACTTAAATGAGTTTTAGTGCACGCATCCATTGATTTGGCAGAAACAAGCACAGTTGCATTTGATAACCCCAAGGAGATGTTCAAGTAATTATTACGCAGGCATCCACTGAGTATCTCAAATATCCAAGTGGAATTTGGATAGGATGTCACTTGTGAGCATACTGTGTTAATAGTGCTGGAATAATAATTAAAAAATCATGCTTGACAGACTGTCGAAGACTTACTGGAATCTTTGTGGGGAGCTGGACTTGAGTCCTAAATACTGAAAAGGGCAGCAAATGCTCTTACTGTGTCAGCAGTTCCTGTCCTCTTAAAAGGCATATAAAAATTGCAGGATTCCTCATGCTTTCTGTAAGATCTGGAAGAAAATGCTTGTCACTGCTTCAAACTCAGCTCTTCTCACTTGGCTTAAGTGTCTACAACCTTTCTGTGCCTGTCAAGCCACGCAGGCCAGTGAGTATTGTGTGTACGTGGGCGGCTTGTGCCTCTGCTTCTTTCAGGCCAGGAAACCGTATCCAGCTTTGTGTTCCCCTTTCCTGGCTTGTTGATCATATTGCCACTGAATTCAGTGTGGAGCAAAAGGACAGATGCACCTCTTCAGTAATTAATGATTTATGCATTTCTCATTTAAAGCACAGATTACACAAAAAATACCTGCTTTAGGATGTGATTTGAGAAATTGATTTCCTTGGTCCCTGGTTACTTTAAAGTTGTCAAGTATGCTGTAAAGAACTTTTATTCTTAATCTTTCCCCTGCAGTTTGTCTTTTTCTGTTTTGTAACAAGAATTTGGGGCTTGCTTTTACTGCCATTAGATGTATACAGATGTTTTTGTTTAGCTGGTTCTTGTGCTTTGACAGTTGTGCTCTTCAAATTAATGTTTGTGCTACATCTCAGTGTCATGTTGGTGTGTTCTAGAAAGTACTGTATACTACATCAATTAGACAAATTCTACACACTCCATAGATATTTATGTCATTCCCTCTTTAGAGCAGATACTTTCATCAATAATGTACATAAATAGCTTAGAAAGAGCTCCAGCAGGGCTCTCGTTTGTCATGTTCATTTACCTGGAACAACAACTATTGTTGGTGGCACACAAGAAGTAAGGTGGATATACCAGAAGTTCAGGCCTTCAAGTTCCTGTCTGTCTAAAGATACAAGATTTCCCTGCTTTTCTACTCTTAAATTTGTCTTGATTACAAGAAGAAAGCTTAAACTTTAAGACAGCTTTTACTGTCTTAAAAATAGAGTGAACATTTTCATGAAGGAGGGTAGTATATTTTTGTTGAAGCAAACATATGCTGGATCTCCATTTCATACTCTTTGAGTAGGCCATTGACTTCTGGTTGGGCCAGCTGGCAAATCCTCCATGGATTCATTTGGTTGTTCTTGAACATTTAAAACAAGGTTCCAACATCCATTTGCATTGTGAAAGTCCTGGTTTTGTGTGAATTAATTTGGATTTACTCAGTTTCTGTATCATGTTTTATTAGGCAGATGCTTTTGTGGTCAGCAGTTACTGGCTGGTCTTGGGTGAATAAAAGTGTTTGATATTAAACAATTGGTATTTGGGTCTCTACCTGCTCTCCCATTAGCTGCTTGATTTACTGAGATTCTTTTAAAGGAGTTGGAAATGTGGGAAAGATGTGGATACTTGGATGGATAAATAACTGGTTTGTGTATTGTGTGCTTGTAAAAGTTGGATACTCTGAGCTTGATGCACTTTCATCAGTGAGTGGAGGAGATAGTGGCACAGGCAGAAAATCCAACTCTTTTCTCAGTGTCTGTTGTAGTCCCACATAATAGTCACTTAAATTTTATTAGATTTTATTTTTCCTGTTAGCACTGTTTCTATAGCAACACTGAAAACTTCCATATTGATGCATGATGTTAAAAAAAAGAATAATTATAGAGAACATCATTGAAATGTCATCACAGGTATGATTGATAAAAGACTGTACTCATCTGTCTGAGAGCTGAATTTTAAAACAGACTAAGGTATTGTGTGTCTTGTTCAAGAAAGATCCTCATTGTTCAGTAAAAAGCCTCTTTATTAATGGCTTTACAAAAAATAGTTATGTTCTCTCAACAGTATTTTCCTCTTCCTGAATGAGAAAGTCAGGCATTCAGTGTGGGAGGAGCTTTGCCGCCTTTTCCCTAAATGTAAATATTTTTTTGTCTTGCTGTACAAAGAAAGTGTGCAGTTGAGGCAAGCATATGTACTGGGTCTTGAACTCTGTGGATTTGGAGCCTGTTACTCAGCAACAGTTGGTAATTTGTCACTTGTCGTTTGTTAAAAGCTTGTCCTAAGGTGGTTTGGTTGTCTTTGGTTTGATTTGACTGTTCAGAATTTTGACTCTAGCACTTAATGCCTACAGATAATTCATTGAGTTGCATAGATGTTTGACTTTTCTTTACATCCACTTGTGATGTGTAGGTTTACACAGAATATTCATATATTTTTCATAAAAAAGAAAATAATCAGTAGTTCCTATAATTCAAAAATATCTCTAGGTTATGTTTTTTCTTGTTTTGTGTGTTTGGGGTGAGGAGGGATCTTCCTCCAGTACCTGACTGAGCAAGCCTGCATTATTTCTTCTGATATTTGAAAAAATGGTGCTCAAATAGGCTTTAATTCTGGGGGAGGGCATAGCCTTATTATACTCAATGTACTTTGTGCTAAATAGTTGGGTTCCCTAATGCTTACCCTTTTGGGCATATGGGAGAAAAACCAAACCATGCATCATAATTTCAGATGTTCAGTCTGTTCTGACAGCAGAACAGAAATAGTGGCCAGATCCAAAGGAATAAAACATTCTTCTGTGTAATGTCCTTCCTAAAGAACTACAGAACAGAATAGAGGCTTGTAGGTGATCTCTGAAAAAAAGAGGCTTTGGGAGCCTGGTAGTTCATAAGCGGTTGTGAGCAGAAACTTCCTTTAGTTCTTGTGCAGTTACTTCCTTAGTGACCCTACATTTTGTCTTTTTACACTCAAACTCTGCTGGAGAGACCTTTTGTTAGAAGAAAGCAGACCTCTTACAACCCCAGGCTAAACTCAAATAGCATGTACACATGTTCACATTTTTGGCTTACTCCATTTGTTGCCTGCAACGATTCTTTCCTTCTGCTTGATTCATGCCTGCATTGTGTGAGGGCCAGGACCTGCTCCTGCTTGCAGCTGTGTACCAGTGCTAGGGCTGATTTTTTTTTTTTTTTGTCTTGTGCTATGTTATTTACCAGTTGACTCTTGGCCATGAATCAGTCCACTGTTTGTAGCTGCTTTTGAATGGTGGAAGTCAGAACGGTAAGGATCTCCTTCCTATTTGTGCATAACTAATTTTAAAAAACCCTTTACTTTTAAACTGAACTTCTTTATCGTTGTTGCAAGTCAAGTTCAAACTGAGCTAATAGTTTGATTTTTGGAATAGGGTTCGATAAGCAAGTAGCTTGTGCCGTGGAGAAGGATATTCTTCTGGATTTTTTATTTTTTGCCTTTTTTCTTTATCTCATCTGAGGAAATTGGAAGCTACAAGTTGTAATAGTTCTTGAGATTAAAGAGGAGAGTAGTGGGTACTAGAGCACCATGAGTAGGCATCTTAGTAGCTGGGAACTGAGTACAATAGGAATGGAACAGAGCTTTTTACATTATCTGTTGTTGTTCCCCCACCCCCACACCTGAAGTCATAGAATGAGGTGCATAAAAGCAGCAATAAAATGATTTTGTTCTCCACAATGTGAGCACGCATATGGTAATGAAAGTGCTGCGTGAGTAGTGTCATCTTAAAAAGGAATAATAATTTCACTTAATTGTTTATCCAGGTAAAGCCCTTTCTAGGATAAGAGAATCTAAATTAAGGACTATATTTAAATGAAGCACTTTTTTTATTTAAAACTTCCCTGTCAAACCTAATAAAATAACATTTTGTTCCATTTGTTGCTATTCTGTGGATTCTAATTTCATCTGTCTTGGAGCTTGAACAGCTGATACTAGTGTGCCTGTTGTGCAGCAGATGCTAAGGGAGAGTGTGGATGTGTGACATAACTTTGAGTGATTGCGTTGCATGGGTATAGAAGTGCTTTGAGTTTGCAGCAGGACTGATCAAACTGAAGGAAAAAGGAGTCTGTGTTACTGGGTTAGCTCCAAGGCTGATGCAGGTGCCACATGACACCATTTCTTTCAGGAAGGAGTCCAGGATCGACTTGAGCAGCTATGGTTTTTGCTTTTAGTACTGTTTTCTGGAAGCTGTTCAAGAACCTGATTGCTGTATGCTGATTCTGAGCATAAATCTACATTTTATTTATACTACTGGTTTGTTCTGATATCTAAACCTGGCAAGTGTATACTTGTGCAGATTTCACCTTCTCGGCATAAGCAAGCTGTGTCTGCTGGCTTCTGCTCCTGCATTGGAGTCCTCAGAGAACCTGGAAGCCCTTCTCTGCTTATAACCCAATGGTTTGGGTTGGAAGGGACTTTAAAGATCATCTAGTTCCAGTCCACCTACTATGGGCTCGGGCACTTCCCACTAGACCAGGTTGCCCAAGGCACCATACAACCTGTTCTAGAACACCTCCAGGGAGCAGGCATCCACAGCTTCCCTGGGCAGCCTGTTCCAGTGCCTCACCACCCTCATGGTGAAGAACTTCTTCCTAATTTCTAATCTAAGTCTACCATTTTCCAGTTTGAACCCAGTACTCCTCATTCTATATAAACAAGCCCTTGCAAAAAGTCCATCCACAGCTTTCTTGTAGGCTCCCTGTAGATACTGGAAGGCTGCAATAAAGTTTTCCTGGAGCCTTCTTTTTCCCAGGCTGAATAAACCTAACTCCTTCAGCCTGTCCTCACAGCAGAGGTGTTCCAGCCCTCGGATCATCTTCATGGCCCTCCTCTGGACCCACTCCAACAGGTCTGCGTCCTTCTTGTGTTGAGGGCTCCAGAGCTGGACACAGTGCTACAGGTGGGGTCTCGCAAGAGGGGAGTAAAGGGGGAGAATCGCCTCCCTTGACCTGCTAGCCGTGCTGCTTTTGATGCAGCCCAGGATGTTTGGTTTTCTGGCATGTGGTTGCACACTGCTGGCTCATGGCCAACTTTTCATCAAGCAGCACCCCCAACTCCTCCTCCTCAGGACTACTATCAGTCCATACTCTACCCAGTCTGTGTTTGTGCTTGGGATTATCCTGACTCATGTGCAGGACCTTGCACTTGGCCCTGTGGAATTTCATGAGGTTGGCATAGGCCCACCTCTCAAGTCTGCTATTGTCCCTGTGGGTGGCATCCCTTTCCTCCAGCCTGTCAACTGCACCACATGGCTTTTGTTCAAAAATCTTTTTATTCAATAATATATTTTATTAAAGAATATTTTGGAAGCCAGGTGACCAGAACTGCATGAAGTACCGCATCAGTGTCTCTTGTGAAATGTTTGAGGTAGTATTTGTCCATAACTGCTTCAGACAACTTGATCTCATAAGGATACTTCATGCTTGCAGCTTTGGTGGTGGTTGTTTCCAACTGCTGCATTGAAATTCTTAGCAGAAATTTTACAGAAATCAACCCAAATGATCTGTTAATGGTTGACTTTCATTTTTCAGTCTTCTGGCCATCAGTGTGTTTTTGTTCTAAAATACATGGCTTTCCTGTATTTCCAAATATTGTAATACTTCTACTGTGTTGCATATCTAATAACTGTTAGTGGTCTCTTCCTGCTCTAATACTATTCTTCTCTATCTTTGTTTTTGTCATTTCTCTACCATGTGCATGTCTCCTGCTAGTGTCTCTTATCTCAGTCTTCACTAGTGGCAGCTTATCAAATGCTTTGCCAAGCTTCATGCATCTGACTGGAGATTTCTTAGTATGTGAAATTTAAGGCCTGGGATTTGTTTTATCTTCAGTGGTAAATTTCCTTGTAGGACCATGTGAATTTATTATATTGATTGAGCTTTTATTTAATCTATATTGTGGAACTTTATATTTTTATCAGCTTTGCTATGTTATATTGCCTCTTAATAAGCTTACTGAAAACCGAATTAAATCATGTCCTTAGGTGGCTTACTTTTTTTTTTTTTTTAATGCTATGTATTTATTATCTCTTTTCTTACAGTGCAGTAACCTAGTTGTGGTGGTTTTTTTTGTTTGTTTGTTTTGTTTGTGTTGTTTCTGGGTTTTTTTGTTTGTTTTGTTTTGTTTTTTATTATTTTGGTGAGTTGAGTGTAAAACTGAAGAATATAGTTTGGAAGATGCAAATTGGTTTGACTTGACAAAATCTGTTGTAATTGGATGTACGTTCTTTGTCCTGTTGCATATTCCTTGCTGACTTTCTACTTAATTGTGAGGATTCTGTGTATGTGGGTGGTTTTTTTTTTTTGTGGTTTGATGTGGTTGTGTTTAGCCTTTTTTTTTTTTTTTCTTTTAATGTTTTATTTTGTAGATTTTTCTTTTTTAGCAGTTATCTCTGCTTTTGCCTTTTGGACAATAAGCTTTCTTCCCACTTCTGCCATGTTTCTAGCTTTATCTACGTGTACATAGCTCCCATGGAGCTAGAGAAGCTTGATTGTGGGTGGCGTGAATGCTTGTATGTGGCGGTGGATGTACTGCCTGAGTACCAGCACACTCTCTTCTCCTCACTTAACCTTCCTTGGCAGCTTGAACCACTTCCAAGCAGTTAACTTGGGTGTGTGGCAGCCTGCATGCAGCTAGGGTTGTACAGCATCACTGTACAACATAGCATCCAGAATTGCCACCTACCAACTTGATACAGAGCAGTGATGTTGTTAAGAAAAAAATTAATAGCAACAAAAATTGCGCAAGAGCAGAATTCCAAAGGTAGGCAACCATGAAGAGTCTGTTTGGAGACCATGGCAACTAGAATGAAACGTCCCCAAGACTGGAACATGACAATTAGTTTCTAGTTAACTGTTATTAGCATTAGGTCTGAGTATTATTTATAAAAGGTTTAGGTAGAAACTGTAACAGAATGCATGCTTGATCAAAGACTTAGTGATAGATGATAGAATCAAAATGTAATCTTTAGTTACCTTAACCTGATTATACTACTAAAAACCACACTTCTGGGAGGGCACTTCACATGTAAATATATGACCACCATTGTATAAGAAGTTTGATAGGAGTCAAGACATGCACAGGTGAACTTATGTAATATAATCATTGGTAACTAATCAGGTTAAAAAAAAATGGCAGCACAATTTTTTCCTTAGTTAGCTTTTTAAGACCCTCTGTGATTCCTGGGGGGTGCTAGCTTTGTGAATTGCCACCTAGCACCCTTTCCTGCACAGAACTAGAATAAAGCAAATCCCTTGACTCTGTGTTGATTGGTTTTGAGCACACTGGGTAAAGAACCCAGATTTGGGACAACAGTGAGAGGTGCACTTAGTGTACGAGGCATCCACACTGGTGGTTGGCTCCGCAGAATTTCCTGTACCCCTACTTGCTCAAGGTGCATCACAACATCTGTATAGTGATCCTATGGGAAGTATGATCCATGTTCATCTGAAAAAAAAAAGGCAACAACCCCCCTCCCCCCCAAAAAAAAACCAACACTCAAAATAATAAACCAACCAAAAAACAAACCAACCACCACACACTAAAAGGTATTTAATAACTGTGTGTCTTAGATTAAGTAAAAAGTATCAGGGAAATGCATGCAAATGACAGCATCTTAACATTGCCATGTTTTTAGTATTGTTTTATTTATTTCGGCTCTATATTGTAGCAGAGATTTTACCACAAACGGG
>NW_008622292.1:0-13612 GCF_000691845.1 Merops nubicus | reverse complement strand
CCCCCCCACAATCCCAGCCACCCACCCGCCCCCAAACCAGTACAAAAACAACTACTCACTTCATTATTTTCAAATGGTATGGATTGTCTGGTTTTCTTTACCGTTCTGTTGTATGATGGGAGAGAACTTTTCCCATCAAAGCAGTTTTTCCTTTAGATTCTGAATTTGTCATAGTCCTTCTTCTAAACACCACACGACAAAAGGAGGGCTTGGTTCCCTGCCAAAGGGTTAAAGGAAAATTTATCAAAATTACTCAGCGTCTTCTCTTCACTTGTAAGATCACAGAATCATAGAATATCTCAGGCTGAAAGGGACCCATAAGGATCCTCAAGGCCAACTCCCTGCTCCTCACAGGACTACCTAAAACTAAACCTTATCCAGATGCTCTTTCAACTCTGACAGGTTTGATGCCGTAACCACTTTCCTGGGGAGCGTGTTCCAGTGACCGACCATTCTCTCAGCAAAGAACCTTTTTCTAATGTCCAATGTGAACTTCCTGCCAACACAGCTTCATTCCATTTCCTCATGTCCTATCACTGGTCACCAAAGAGAGGAGAGCAGCAGCTCCCTCTCTGCTGCCCCAGTTAAGGAAGATGTATACTGCAATCAAGTCACCCCTGAACATGCTGTTCTCCAAGCTGAATAATCACAGAATCATAAAATTGTCAGGGTTGGAAGGGACCTGAAAGATCAACCAGTTCCAACACCCCTGCCATAGTCAGGGACATTTCCCACTAGATCAGGTTGCTCAGAGCTCCATCCAGCCTGGTCTTAAAAACTTCCAGGGATGAAGCAAGAAACTTCAGCCACTCCTTGTAAATCTTGCTTTTGAGATATTTCACGATGTTGACCACTCTCCTCTCGTGACACTCTAATAATTTGATGTTCCTCTTGTATTGAGGCACCCAAAAATGTACACGGTACTTGAGGTGAAGCTGCACCAGCATGGTGTGAACTGGGATACTCACCTCCCTCAACCAGCTAGGCATGCTGTGCTTGATAGACCCCAGGGTGTGGTTAGCCCTTTTGGCTACCAGGCACACTGTTGACTCAGATTCAACTTGCCATCAACTCATATCCCCAGATCTCTTTCCGTGAGGCTGCTCTCCAGCCTCTTGTCTCTCAATTTGTATGTATAACCAGGTACCCCTGTCCCAGATGGAGAACGTGGCACTTGTTCTTGTTAAATTTCATACGGCTGGTGATTATCCAGCTCTCTATCCTGTCCAGATCTCTTTGCAAGGTCTCTACCCTCAAGGGAGTCCAGTCAGTAAACTTAATATACATACGAGTCCTGTGCCCAGATCATTCATGAAAACATTAAAGAGCACTGGCCTTCAGATCAAACCATTGTAGCTAAAGCCAGCCTAGTACTTTTATTCTCTTGTCCCATGGAAGGGCAGGATGTTGATCCCATTAATTTTTCTTTCTTTTGGGCACTTTTAGCAGGTGGGGCTATGACAGCCACCATAAGCCACAAGGCATCTAGCCAGCAGTATTTGACAGGAGGAGACTGCAAGGCTCATCCAGTAATATTCTTGTGTAATGTGCCAGGACTTTAGCCTGATTGAGGGAATTAAGGCTCTTATCAAAAGCCCACTGTGGTCAGCAGCAGCAGCATCGTTAGTGCAGTGAATGAAGTTTGAACCATATCCTCACTTCAGCAAATGGAGGTGAAATACAAAAAAGGTTAGTCAGATGATGACATACATGATGCATTGCCAGATACTGCACTAGTTCATTTTCATGTGTCTTTAATAAGGCCATGATCCTACAAAAAGGATTTCTCCAGCCTTACAGCTAAAGTTGCTACACTTTGTGTACCAAATAAGCTCTGTCAGTATGAGAAGTAGAAAGACTGTATAGATCAGTCACTGGGACACTCCTCTGACCTAGATTTCATTCCCTATCCCAAAAGATGTCTAAGAGTTTGCGGAATAGGTCAAACCACGAGTGTGCTGTTCTCTGAACTGTTGGAATGCCTATCAGATCACAGGTGTAAGAGGGAGAAGTACCATGGCTCTGGGACTGGATGGGATTTAATGGACACACTCAGATGCCTGTGCAGTTTTATGGATTAGAAGCTTTGGTACCTGAAACAGCTGAGAGGTACGAAGGAGCCAAGCTTGTAATTTTGTACCTGTGTGACTAAAGTCCCCAGATTATCTGCTTAGAGTCAGATGAGAGCAGATAACAGAACCAAAGTCTTTCAAGACTGAAGTTAAAGCTCTGACTATCAGATTATTTCCTCTCTCTAAACTTTTACTGCATGTAGGGTTGTTAAATACCCTTTGCTGTCATGGAATGACTGATCACTTGCTCTGAAGACATTAACTTTTCTCCAAATAACTGACAATGCATGCTGGACAAAAGCAATATGAGAGAACCGTGGTTCTTCTAAATACACTTTTCTATTATTCCTTGACAGACCATATGTTTAGGCCAGATGCAAGCTTCCGCTGCAGCTTCTCACATGACAAAGCACATGGTCATATATATTGAAACTAGCTGATACTTTTAACTCACTCTACAGGCAAAACTTATAAATATATACACAAAATTAAAGGTATGACTTTGCATGGTATGCAGACACTGGGTATTTTTATATATAATAGGCACAAAATATTTTGCTTGTAAATAACTTCCTGGTTAGTCATTCAGATAACTAACACTAGTTTGAGGAGAGGAACTGCACATCTGGTGCTTCAAAATAAAATTGCTGTATGAAGCCTTTGAACCAGAAAGGAATCAGTCCAATCTAGTTCAGCATCAGACCTAAATTTTTGCCTCATTCAGAAAGCTGAATGCTTGTGATAGTTCAATACTGAGTTTTCTTATCAATTTTCAGTGCTAGTATCTCATGTTGCTTGAAAGATAATTGGTATTGATGACCCAGAAGTCTGAATTTACCTTTATAGATATGAGTGAGGCAGTAGAATTTCAACTTCATTCATCTTACTATATAAATTAATTGGAGTGCAAGTCAAGAGAAAAGCCATTTCTTAGAAGTTCAATAGAATATTGGCAGTAAACACCTCACACTTTAAGATTTGCCAGAAAATAAACAAACAAACAAAAAAGTTTCAAGATGCTGGAAGTTTTGGTGGTTGTATTTTTGTCTTCAGTAGTGTTTTGGTCAGCCCTAATCTATACTGTTTGTTTTGCCTGTGACTGAGCTAGATAATTTGTTATAAGTATGCAGTGATATATCTGTCCCTACTCTCAGACTGACAGGCTTATCATTCACAAAGTAGCCCATATTTGAAGTGAGTTAAAATGAAATACGTATCACTGAGCAAGACCTCTTCTATGTTCCACTTTAGTGGTTTTATCATTCTTGAGATTGACCCTTTACTGAAGTCAGTGTAATAAATTAAAATATCTTTGTTTTCCCTATTTTCTCTATACACCAGGAACTTCTCTTTAATTTAACTAGGTAATTGGTGACTCATATGCTTATTTTCTCCTTTCACTAATTTAATATTATTAGAATGTGACCTTCTTGATGACTCTGAGGAATACCTCCATTTATCACATGTACAGTGAAGAAGGTTTCAGCTTTCTATCCCTACCTTTTGCTGACAGGCCTCCAAGTTAATATGAAGTTGCTGTCCAATGTGTTCTGTGACAATGGCAAACTATCATAAAGGAAAGTTTCTTACTGAACTTTATGAGAATAAAGAAGACAATTACCTTTAATCTTGTCAGTCAAGCTTCTACTTAGACAATCTCCAGCCCCTAAAGACTGATAGTTTCCTATTAATACATTAAATCAGCTGGGCACATCTCTTTAATTCATAGTCTCTACAATGCATTAGACTTTCAATAGGAAACTGCAGGTTCAGTTCTAACCCACTCTTAACTGCAATAATAACCACGTGCCAGCATTTCAAGTACAAGGAATATAAACTGGAAAAGAAGAGACTGTATTAAAAACCTTCACCTTATCTACAGTCCAAGGATTCAGATTAAAAAGAGTAAACATTTAGAAAGCATAGCAGTAAGTACTCTCAGAAGCACTCATATTCCTCAATACAAAAAGATTTCTGCATATTTCACTCTAAAGGATGTTTCATTTGCAACACTGAAACACAGAACACAGGTTGTTCCAGGAATGAAGAATATTCACTACAGTGGAGGTCGCTATCTCTTTCTACTTCTACTTCAGTACACATAAATGAAATAATTTCCTAAGATACTGAATGTAAAATAAAATGCAAAGTAATTGTGTACTCTTACCGATTTATTCTTTGAATTAAGTTGTGATGATAGAGGAGAGATTTCAGGTCTTAAACTAAAGTTATCTTACAAGAAGAATCCAGACAAAGTAATTAATTTGACATTTATTCACTTCAAAATTAATACTAGAGTTAGATGTAGGCACACTGTGGATAAAAATATAAAATTGTGCAGTCTAATAAGGCAAAAAACTAAAATGCCCTGTAATTAACAAGACTAACAAGAATCAGGACATCACACAGACAAGTTGATCTAATTCTGTCCTTAGATACATTCTTCTTTCTCCAAGTGCATCAATCACAACATCAAGGGCCAGATTAAGGTAATTCTTAATTAAAAGTATAGATTTAAAAAATCCAGCAACCCTAAAAACCTGGGGAAAAAAACCACCACCCCCAAGATGCTGAATAATCCTGTCCATAGAAACTGCTAGAATTCATGAAAGCAACTAGTTAGCAGTTAAAATAGCATTAAAACAGCCAAAAGATCATGGAAATGCTGCAATAAGGAAAATAATACCCTGCCATACAATATCTTTAGCAGCAGTCTATCTCACTATCTTCCCAGGCAACAGTAACAACACCTTGCTAGATGCATTCATCAGCTATCGGTAAGATGGTAATTGAGCAAGTAATTTGATAGCTCTTTGCTGGTCTGGCTCCATATTTAGTGCCATGACAAGAGAGCTGCCCATAGATTAAGTGGTTTAGCTTTATTAACAGGGTTGACTATCTTCTAGAAGAGATATCTTTTACATAACCCTTCTGCATAGCCCCAGATTGGACTCGATGATTTTAGAGGTCTTTTCAAACTTTAATGATTCTGTTTCTATGAAAAAAAGTTTTAAGCTACACCATCAGTAGCTGCAAATTCTACTGGAAAAAAAAACAGCATGGATAACTTTTAGAGCAGTCTATTTACCTCACCACAAGAACTTTAATTCATTAAACCTCTATAGTACAGACACATCTACAATGTACTTTACTCAATCTTATATTAATTCCATGGAATGATGTCTTCCTCCTAAGACAAAACAAAAAAAGTTTGGGAGAACTGTGAGCTAAAGCATGCCTAGTGGAATACGAATGAAACCTACTGTTACTCTACTTCTACTACCTTAGACAAAGATGTTTAGGAGTAGATGAAATGATTCCCAAGCCACCTGTTGCCAGAGGGCTCACTCTCCTGTAGCCTACACATATCAGAATCTGTTGTAGATATTTCTGCCTTCTCACTAGCAAAAGAAGCTAATTTATCACTAGAATTTCTGCTTGTGGGTGTTCCATTTCATCCCCATGAACACTGTGAGAGAACTTCCAAACACTGATAACCCCAAGCACACACTAGAATTGGATTTAATTTCTCTGCATATTTTGGGTATGAATAGGAAGCCTCACCTCTTGCAAAATGAAGGTATTTCTGTATTAAGAGAGCTCTTTGAAGAGGTATGGCTTCAGCGGGGTTCAAGTTACACACATACAGGGAGAGCTCCTTATGCCCTTCTGCTGTTTTTCCTTTTAAGACCTATCTTGCTTTCAAAAGTTCATGTTTTTTACTATAGTCTAGGTTCATTTTTAAGGTGTTCCTGCATATTCATTATCGTGTAATGAATAGTTTTCAAATTCAACATTTTATTTCCCTCAGCACCATTACCCTGCTGTGTCTTCTTCCCTGAATCTTCTTTCATTCAATAAACATGGAATAGTTATGGACAGTCCTTGTTATCAAGAAAGGGCACACAGAGTATAAAAAATATTATTTTTTTTTTTTAAAATAAAAGAGTAAAGAGCTCTGAATTAACTAGTTTCAGAAACATTTCTAGCTATCAAAAGAAAATAATCAATTTACAGTTCTTCAGCTGTTCATGTCACCACTTTTAGATATTTAATTCTAAGGAAGTACCTCAAGTAATATGTATATTAGCAATAAAGCATCTACATTCCATGCGCTATGTGGCATCTCCAGCTTGCACTAGCTGCCATCCTTTCTCCCTCCAGGGCTCAATCTCTTGTGACACTCTATTCTATAAATCACACTCCTAAAAGGCCACCTGTCCACATTGACATATTCACTGAAAAGAAGTGGGGTATCTACTCTCTGTAGAAAAAGACGAGTCAACAGATTTTGGCTGAGCCTTTGTAAATTTACCATTCTCATTACCCTTGTTTGGCAGAGATTTTAAATAAATGGTAGAATAAAGAGAGTCAAATCAACTTAGCATCACTGTGATTTTTAGATGTAACTGTTATTTAAAGATTAAAAAGATTGGTAGATTCAGAAATTAAACAGAACTTCCCTATTTAAATGGAGTCTTGTTGATATTTCTATCTGTAGAATGATGACAACCCAACATGGAAATAGCAAATCTACATTTCTCCGTGCCTGAAAACATGTGTTAAGATTCTTTTGCATGTAGAATTATAGAACATGACTGCAAAAGTTTTAAAATTTATTTATTTTCATGAAGGGGGCTAGCATAAAAGAGTAATTCATGTATTATTATTGTGACTATTACCTCTCCTGGCATTACTCCTTATCTACTAGTTTTCTTTAAAATGAGGACTGTTCTTCCCTCATTTGTATGCAGCAGCCAGCACAAACTTCCTTAAAAGACATGGATAGCTTCCTTGTGTCCCTTCAAGGATACACTTTCTGCCACAGGAATAACAGACAAGACTAGGTTATCACAGCTTATGACATGATATTGAACTAGTACAGATTGAACCCAGGACTGGGAGAGGGGGAGAGTCATTTACAATATTGAGAGACAATTTTACCAGTAAAACTACATAATTAAAATTATTACCCCAAACAGCATGTGTACAGGAAATCCCAAGGACAAAAGATTTATATTTCTGAGATCCAGGGTTTATATAGAAAGATCACATATTCTATAAAATTAAGAGACAACACAGCTTCTACATTACTATAACTAATTTGTTAATTGCTAGGAACCAGACATTGGATATACCAAATGCTATCGACACTTCCAGTAACTTTCAAATCTACATTATATGGGCAAATAATCGACACTGCATATTGCATTAGGTTAATTTCAGCATAAAGCCTGCCTTTTTGCTCATACAACTTATTAGAAGAGGATAAGGAAGGGTTTACTGATTATATGCATGCACACGACTTCACATCTATTTAGGAAATGTTAACTTGGTGAGCAGGACCATACGAGCAGCTCTTTGCTACATAAATACACCTGCTATTGTTTTCATCTTTAAAATATACAGTATAAGTTCTCTCAACTCCCACACCTACTGTAACATTATACTTGAGAAATTAATGAAACTTACTGGCACCACTTAAACTGAGTGATAACTGTAGTTGTGAAGATGTATCATCCCAATCTAGATGGTTATCAATCTATAAATAAAGCATTTAGTATATATATGTATGTAAATTTTTTGAAGTGTACTTTATGAGATTAGAAACAACCATTTGTGAGTTCCAGGGAAACAACATTGTTAACGTATATGTCAAAAGGAGAAAATTTATCATAATAATTATCTCCTGCTGTGCTCCTGGGTAATACTAGACAGAAGAAGCTGTAAGTGTGAACAATCATGCCTTTAAATGAAGCATGCCAATAATTGGCTGAAATGTGATACAATTGAGGAGCTTTTCTTCCTCTTTTGCACAACACATCAAGCCTGAGCTGTCATACACATCAGTTCAGACAACAGATGAGCATTGGAAAGAATAAAGATAAAGCTTTCCCCACAATTGTTATTACAATTATCAATCTTATTGTTATATTATTATTATTATACAATCTTGTTATATAGTCAAAGAGTAGTGTAAAATGAGGATCTGCTATCAAAGGAAGTATGAATTTACAGTTGACTATAATTTCTACAGGGAAAAGAAGGGCATTTAAACAAGCCCTAAAAAATCTCTGAAACATAACTTGAAACTGAAATTATAATACACACCACTTCGTCTTTGCAAGGCACTTACCTTTATTTCTGTACCAAATGCATGGGAAATGTCACAACTTTGAACTTCAAACATGAGGAAACTCACTATTTCCCTTTGACCTACACTTCTGCAATACAGTATTAAATATGATCATAAGTGTGGTAACCTTATTTTTTAGGATGAAAACATATATTTTTCTTTGGATTGTATAGAACTTAGACGTTGTTTTTTCTTGATTTATGGAGCTTCAACTCAAGGAGTACCCAACAATATTCTTATTTGATCACCTGTGTATCACAGTCCTTAAAAATTTTACCTGATTTTCTTTGTATTGAATTTGGAAAAGCAAAGCAAAGAAATTCTAATTTGTAGAGAAACAAATTACTCTGAATGAATTATGAAATCCCAACCTGGTTCCTATATTTATTTCAGATATACACAAACATACATAAATTATGTATAAAATGATAATGTGCTGGTGCCTTCAGTGACTTACACTAACTAAACATCTGGCTGTCCACATTTAACTCTATATTAAAATATGACTAGAGAATCATTCATTTAAACAAAGCTGCACTGCACTTTAAGATACAAATTCTGCCCATTTATTCAGGTTTTTTATTCTTCACATCCCACAGCACTGCTTGGAAACATGATACAAATTCTCCTTCTGAGACTCAGCATTAAAGTACACCAGTCATAGAGAGTTCCAACTGCAGATTCCATTTTGAAAATTATAAGGAGTTGTTCTAATAGATTATTTATTTGAAAAAGGAAGTTTTCTCTGAAGTTTTTCTGCCAAGATGCTGGCAATCATTGCACTGAGGTAAAAATGAGTATTTAGACCAGGGGGATTTGCTACGACACACTTGAGCCTTGTTGACAATTTATACTACAAACAATTTTTGATAAATTTCTCATGAGATACCAGCCACACATGCCAAAGGCTAACTTCTTTTTTTTTTGTGTGTGTATGATTTGTAGCTCATATTTACATGATTTTGCTCTTAATGTGTAGTATAGGCTGTCAAATAGAAGCTGCAATTCAGAGTTAGCACTCTGAAGTGCTAAGATTCATTGGAAAAGCAGAAATCCATTTGAGATGCCACTCTCATGGAAGCTGAAGTTTACCTTTCAAAACGAGCTCCAGTAAACTCCACAAAACATAATTTTACATCTTTTAATAACAGTGTCTCTTGAAATACACCTAAGCGGCTGTTTGGCTTATTCTCAAATATCTACTACTTCTAAACGTAAGTCTCCCTTGTCTTAAAAATGTGGGGCTTTTGGAAGTATTACAGTATTTCAAATTCATCAAGGCTTCGAAAGATATTACAGGCTACCTATAGTTCCTCCATTCTAAAACTTAATTTTCCTATGGAGAGACAGGCTCCTCATATAGTCAGTGGGAACTGAGTGCTCTAGTGCATCTTGACAACTACCATCCCCTTTTATGTAATAGCTACACAGTCAGAACTCTTGTTATCCTTTACTTGCAGCATTCCAGCTCAGTCTTCCCTTTGTACAGTTTCTAAACTACTAATCAATAAATGAGGTTTTGATGAGGAGGATTTTACCTCCTCCGGTTAACCTGGGATGTTGTCATAGATATTCATGATAGCCTGTTACTAAACACTAAAATGATGAGGCTCAATATACAGCAGAGGATACAACAGTATATATTAAACCAATAAATACTAAATTACAATAACTGATAAGTTAATTGCCAGCAGTGATGAAACAGCAAATCTAAATTATTATAAAATTAATTCTTTGTGTCTTATAGTGGTAGTCTCTGTTAACGCATAGATAGCAATACAGAAAGAGTAAATAAGATGGAGCAAATCCACATTTTCCTGCTTGGCCAGCTAATCCTGAAGAGATGAGTCCTGAGTTCCATTCATTACTCCCCAATTGTTTTTTTGTTTTAATACTTAAAAGTAATGTAAATAACATACCTACACATAACATCTTAACAATTGTATATACAGCAATAATCTGTCAATGCATTGGGTTAATATTCTCATAGTTTTATTCATGACAGCATCCACAAGCATTGGTGAGGCTGTAGTGACAGGCTTCAGCTGTAGAAAGCCTTCTAGCTTCCCATAGCAGCAATGTCATCACAAACAACCAGAGGTGCCCACACTCAGCAAGGCCTAGGCAAAACTTTCACATTGGTCCAGCCTAGTTTTCTTGTCCCTTAATGAATAAGTCCTTGGAGAAAGAGGTACGTGTTTGTTTCTCAGATAAACTAACATCAGTGGAGAAGCAATTCCATTTGGTATTCAAAAAGTAATATTTGACAAATACTGCATGCTGTTATATAGATATATTTTTAAACATAGACAAGGTGATTCCAAAGAAACAGCACATGAAGCATCTGCCTCCTTACAGAAACATCATAAAGAAGCTCATAAATTATTCATTTCATCAGTGATTATCAGTGTCTCCCCAGAAAGCTTAATGCCTCCAGGGCTGACATTTCTCCTCTGCTTTCTTCCTCTCTTTCTTCATCCTTTCTTCCTTTTATCACCTTCACTTTTTGGCATGTGTCCTGAACATCCTGGTTATCTTATCAGATAGGACGCAAATCATGTAACATTGTCAGCACCCTGAGTCTATCAACTGCTTTCTACCTTCCCAGGGCTTTGTCTTCTGCCAGTGTCCCCTCTGTGCCTCTTGTCAGTGTCTGCATGTGTGAAGGCTTTTTCTCATCTGAACTGTGAAGGCTTTTTCTCATCTGAATTAACAGTTGCTATTATTACATTCTCTGAGAGCAGCCCTGCAGAGAAAGACTTGAGGGTACTGGTGGATGAAAACTGGATGTGAGCCAGGAATGCACACTCTCAGCCCAAAAGGCCAACTGTATCCTAGGCTGCACCAAAAGAAGCGTGGCCAGCAGGTCAAGGGAGGTGATTCTGCTGCTCTACTCTGCTCTGGTGAGACCCCACCTGGAGTACTGCATCCAGCTCTGGAGTCCTCAGCACAAAGACGACAAGAGCCTGTTGGAGCACGTCCAGAGGAAGGCCACAAAAATGATCAGAGGGCTGGAACATCTCTCCTCTGAAAAAAAGCTGAGAGAGTTGGGGTTGTTCAGCCTGAAGAAGAGAAAGCTCCAGGGAGACCTTATTGCAGTTTTTCAATATCTAAAAGAGGCCTGTGAGAAAGACAGTGACAGCTTTTTTCAATCCTGTTCCTCTTTTAGGAAGAACATGATTCAACACTGTAAACATTTTTCTACTGTTGGAATGGCTTTTTTGACATAAAGGCCCCAGAAGTTCACAACTCTTTACACATGGATTAAAAAGTTCTCCCAAACACTAATTTTAGGGTTGAGGATCTATCTTTTTCCTTGGAATACAAAACACAAGTCATACAATAATATGCAAATATTTTTAAAAAAAAGAAAAAAATAAAAACCTGCTTATAATGAACTGTTCATTTTAGATCTGTCCATAAATACATAATACACAATCATGGCCTTTGTCATAAACAGTCATGCAGTAATACTGCCAAACTTTTTTTCCACGTCTTCAGTCTCATGAACATTGTTTCTCAATCAGAATGGGACTAATCCTAAATCAAATATTTGCATGTCAAGAAAGAATAGCTTAGGATTCACGAATACTGCATTATATAAAGATACAGATAAAACCTGGGGCTTAACATTACAGAAAATGTAAGAAAGGATTTATTTCCTTATGTATGAAACAATAGATATTTCATGTTGTTTGTATAGAACTCTGCTCCTGCTGATATGAATACCAGGCTGCAAAGCTATTTCTGATCAGGTTTAGTAACTAAATGTAGGAGAAAGTGTTCTTTTTCATCAGTTTCAAGAGCTTTTTCCAATCTCAGTGATTTACATTATGTTGAACTGAGATCATGACTGATATTTTTAATTTTAAAAGGTGAAAATTTTGTATTTTCCATAAGACTTTATCTTATTTAGGATGGTTCAAATTTCCTTTTATATCCTCCGTCTTGACATACTTTGAATTGTTTCTAAAAAGATGTTATTTTTATAAAGGTCATCAAAGCACAACAAAGGATGAGTGTGTCATTCTGGTTGGATATGTGAATGTTATTACTTTATTCTACATAATTTAATCATCAAACTTATTCATCTCATGAGATGGTAATTTTCCTTCAAGTGCAATTATATTTCACAGTATGCCTGTTGATTAGGCAGAAAAAGAAATTATTCATCAGAAAATTACAAAAATAATTAATCATCACCAACATGTAAAGTAAAAATTACAATATTCAGCAGCCACTAAATAATTAAATCTCTTCAGTTCCAAGTGTATCCACCAAAGCTTAATAGGAAGCATGTACATATGGGCCAATAAAGAATAAAGATCATATAACCACCCATTCAGGGTTTACATTTTGAATTATGCAAGAAATATGGTAATTTATTGCTTGTTTCTTTACAAAGCACTGTTTTATTAGATGATGCAGAAGACAGACCCGTATAGTACAAATATGTGTTTTATTGCAAATTGTGCCTCAGCTTGGAAAGTTAAAATACTAAAATGCGAAAATTAAAAGACAGTTTTAAAATAAAAATTACTATTCTTGCATCCTGAATGACAGTTCCATAGAATACAATTCTTTAGAAAATGAAAGCCTGATCTTGCAAGTATATGCTCGTTTGCACATACAGTAATTTCTGTTAGGCTGCCGTAATCGTGTTACATTAGACGTACACAAAAATCTTTACAGGATGCAGGCCTAAAGCTCTGTTCCTCCAAGTCATTATGTCACTTAGATGCAGAAATGGTTTTACTCATGACAAAAGGTCTATAAATTGGAGAAGTCTGGCAGTATATTCAAAGTCCCTATGAGAAAGAAAACAAAAACCCCTATCACTCCAAGACCCCGAAGAGTTCATTTAGATTACAAACTAAAATGTCAGATTCTTAAAAGTTTGCCTTTCCAGAACAATATTCATTTCAACTTATCTAAGTTGAGATGTTTTCAGGCATTCTGACGTTCACAACAGTCTTGATTCAGTTGTGTTAGACTGTCACATAACTGGCAGATACAACATAGAAATACATCAATATCATCAGAAACAATGCACGATACAAAATTAAGTTTATAATCTAGCAAATGGTCATTACAGTGCTGGAAATCCTGAGTATACGAGTGCTGCTGAACTGAGTTCAGACTCTAGAGGAGACAATAACAGTGGAGGCAGTGTAATGGTAATAGAGCTCCCCATCACAGATTGCCAATAAATGAATATAAGTGAAATGTACAAATGAACTGTGTTAAGTAGCTAAAAATATTATGGAGAAGTACACAAAACTTATAGAAATAGCAGCTCAGCAGTAGTGATGGACCTTTGTCAAAGATACATAATATTTTTCATTGGATTCTAAAGACTGAATGAAGCAGAACTCCATGAGAAATCATAGAATCATAGAATCCT
>NW_008622291.1:26401-28023 GCF_000691845.1 Merops nubicus | reverse complement strand
TTCTATGATAGTGATCTGTGTAGCACTGGGACCATAGATGCAGCCATACACTGCATTACAGATGCCTAATTCTCCCCACAGATAGAGAAATACCCTGGGCTAAAGCAGCTGAAACAAGTGCCTTTCCAGTTAAAGAACTTGGTAAAAAGAAATGAAAAAAAAAAAAAAAAAGGTTATGGCATTATGAGCTTTGACTTAATGTGAACTTTCCTATATTCCAGTCATGAGATTTAACCAAAACCAGCCTTGGGTATATCATGATGGGAAAAGCAAAGTGTGGTGATTGCACTGGGAATATATTAGCTGGAACGCTGTCTCAGCAGCTGGCTAGCAGCCTTTCAAAAACAGGGTTATTCCAAGAACTATATAAATAAACAGAGGCCTTGGGAATTTTTATCCATCCAAAAAAAAAAAAAACTCTTTTTGCCAAGCCAACCATTACCCAGACTTTCTCTATACATGTGCCTCACATGGAGGGTATGTTACACAGAGTAAGAGATGACTAGTTATGCCTGCCAAGTGCTTGAAGTTAGGATCTGTCAAGGAATGATTTGCAAAGGGGACAAGGAAGAAAAGGGTGTGGAGAAAATGGCTTTTTCA
Source organism: Merops nubicus (assembly GCF_000691845.1). Lineage (NCBI taxonomy): Eukaryota > Metazoa > Chordata > Aves > Coraciiformes > Meropidae > Merops > Merops nubicus. The sequence goes on along the minus strand of NW_008622291.1, from coordinate 27,423 downwards.
GAGGTCTACCCTGAAGTCATTATGCAGCAAATTAGTGGGCTCTTTATTATTACTGTTGTCCATCATGAATTGTATTTGGCTTTATACTCACAGGGCTTCAGGTGATAGTTTTTGCTGTTCAGTAATTCTCACAATAATGGCCAGAATGATAATGCATCATGCTGCAGCTTGACAGCTCAGAGAAGCCTCCAGAACCTGAAAATCTGGCTTGTTCAGCAGAGGCCAAGTCAAACTGACAAGGTCAGTTGACTGGATGTAGAAGGACACTAAAGACTTCATCAGACAAGGGCCTTGTCACACCCTAGTTGATGAAAACCTGCTTAGGCCTTTCTGAGGCCTCCTGCTCAGTGGAGAGTTAGCTCTCTCTCCCAGGTCCATCCAAAAGAAACCTGAAATGAATTTTTTTTTGGTTCTAATTGCCACTTCTAATAAGATCTAAAATAATAATCAGCATTTATACTCCTGGACTTCTACTAATCACTAATCTTTTTTATTCTTATGGCCCAGCAGGGAAAGGTTAAACACTGGGCAGTAACAGGTGAAAGAAATTATAAACAGAAAATAGAGCCACAGTGACAATGGAAGCAAAGAGTTTTGAGAGTACTTTGATAATTACTTTTTTTTTTTTAAACAATTCTTATTTTAAGTCCAGATTTTTTATCAATTTTTTTCTTGATAGTTGAACCTTCTAGTAAAAGTGGATTTAGGCTAACATTTGACTTGATGATCTTGGAGGTCCCTTCCAACCTAAAGGATTCTATGATTCTATGGCCCAGCATATAATCACAGAGAACAATGCAGAGGGCTTGCAATAATCATATAGTCCTGTGAAACAAACACCACTTACAGCAATTGACACAAATATAAAAATAATCTGCACGTTCTTTTGACCGAGTCCTGAGTTAATCAATGGCATCCTGAAGTAATTTATAAGATGTTGGAATCTACAGGCCTTTCTTTTTCAGAATTTCTAGGTACTCTCCCAAGATTGATTAATTTTTATAAAGCCCATGGGAAATTTA